>NW_026609297.1:0-35696 GCF_029499605.1 Hyla sarda
ATTGACTGGTGTCTATAATATAATATAATCTACAGATGACTGGTGTCTATAATATAATATAATATAATCTACAGATGACTGGTGTCTATAATATAATATAATCTACAGATGACTGGTGTCTATAATATAATATAATATAATCTACAGATGACTGGTGTCTATAATATAATATAATCTACAGATGACTGGTGTCTATAATATAATATAATCTACAGATGACTGGTGTCTATAATATAATATAATCTACAGATGACTGGTGTCTATAATATAATATAATCTACAGATGACTGGTGTCTATAAATATAATATAATCTACAGATGACTGGTGTCTATAATATAATATAATCTACAGATGACTGGTGTCTATAATATAATATAATCTACAGATGACTGGTGTCTATAATATAATATAATATAATCTACAGATGACTGGTGTCTATAATATAATATAATCTACAGATGACTGGTGTCTATAATATAATATAATATAATCTACAGATGACTGGTGTCTATAATATAATATAATCTACAGATGACTGGTGTCTATAATATAATATAATCTACAGATGACTGGTGTCTATAATATAATATAATCTACAGATGACTGGTGTCTATAATATAATATAATATAATCTACAGATGACTGGTGTCTATAATATAATATAATCTACAGATGACTGGTGTCTATAATATAATATAATCTACAGATGACTGGTGTCTATAATATAATATAATATAATCTACAGATGACTGGTGTCTATAATATAATATAATCTACAGATGACTGGTGTCTATAATATAATATAATATAATCTACAGATGACTGGTGTCTATAATATAATATAATCTACAGATGACTGGTGTCTATAATATAATATAATATAATCTACAGATGACTGGTGTCTATAATATAATATAATATAATCTACAGATGACTGGTGTCTATAATATAATATAATCTACAGATGACTGGTGTCTATAATATAATATAATATAATCTACAGATGACTGGTGTCTATAATATAATATAATCTACAGATGACTGGTGTCTATAATATAATATAATCTACAGATGACTGGTGTCTATAATATAATATAATCTACAGATGACTGGTGTCTATAATATAATATAATCTACAGATGACTGGTGTCTATAATATAATATAATATAATCTACAGATGACTGGTGTCTATAATATAATATAATCTACAGATGACTGGTGTCTATAATATAATATAATATAATCTACAGATGACTGGTGTCTATAATATAATATAATATAATCTACAGATGACTGGTGTCTATAATATAATATAATATTATCTACAGATGACTGGTGTCTATAATATAATATAATATAATCTACAGATGACTGGTGTCTATAATATAATATAATATAATCTACAGATGACTGGTGTCTATAATATAATATAATATAATCTACAGATGACTGGTGTCTATAATATAATATAATCTACAGATGACTGGTGTCTATAATATAATATAATATAATCTACAGATGACTGGTGTCTATAATATAATATAATATAATCTACAGATGACTGGTGTCTATAATATAATATAATCTACAGATGACTGGTGTCTATAATATAATATAATATAATCTACAGATGACTGGTGTCTATAATATAATATAATATAATCTACAGATGACTGGTGTCTATAATATAATATAATATAATCTACAGATGACTGGTGTCTATAATATAATATAATATAATCTACAGATGACTGGTGTCTATAATATAATATAATCTACAGATGACTGGTGTCTATAATATAATATAATATAATCTACAGATGACTGGTGTCTATAATATAATATAATCTACAGATGACTGGTGTCTATAATATAATATAATCTACAGATGACTGGTGTCTATAATATAATATAATATAATCTACAGATGACTGGTGTCTATAATATAATATAATATAATATAATCTACAGATGACTGGTGTCTATAATATAATATAATATAATCTACAGATGACTGGTGTCTATAATATAATATAACATAATCTACAGATGACTGGTGTCTATAATATAATATAATATAATCTACAGATGACTGGTGTCTATAATATAATATAATCTACAGATGACTGGTGTCTATAATATAATATAATCTACAGATGACTGGTGTCAATAATATAATATAATCTACAGATGACTGGTGTCTATAATATAATATAATATAATCTACAGATGACTGGTGTCTATAATATAATATAATCTACAGATGACTGGTGTCTATAATATAATATAATCTACAGATGACTGGTGTCTATAATATAATATAATATAATCTACAGATGACTGGTGTCTATAATATAATATAATATAATATACAGATGACTGGTGTCTATAATATAATATAATCTACAGATGACTGGTGTCTATAATATAATATAATCTACAGATGACTGGTGTCAATAATATAATATAATCTACAGATGACTGGTGTCTATAATATAATATAATATAATCTACAGATGACTGGTGTCTATAATATAATATAATCTACAGATGACTGGTGTCTATAATATAATATAATCTACAGATGACTGGTGTCTATAATATAATATAATATAATCTACAGATGACTGGTGTCTATAATATAATATAATATAATCTACAGATGACTGGTGTCTATAATATAATATAATCTACAGATGACTGGTGTCTATAATATAATATAATCTACAGATGACTGGTGTCTATAATATAATATAATATAATCTACAGATGACTGGTGTCTATAATATAATATAATATAATCTACAGATGACTGGTGTCTATAATATAATATAATCTACAGATGACTGGTGTCTATAATATAATATAATATAATCTACAGATGACTGGTGTCTATAATATAATATAATCTACAGATGACTGGTGTCTATAATATAATATAATCTACAGATGACTGGTGTCAATAATATAATATAATCTACAGATGACTGGTGTCTATAATATAATATAATATAATCTACAGATGACTGGTGTCTATAATATAATATAATCTACAGATGACTGGTGTCTATAATATAATATAATCTACAGATGACTGGTGTCTATAATATAATATAATATAATCTACAGATGACTGGTGTCTATAATATAATATAATATAATATACAGATGACTGGTGTCTATAATATAATATAATCTACAGATGACTGGTGTCTATAATATAATATAATCTACAGATGACTGGTGTCAATAATATAATATAATCTACAGATGACTGGTGTCTATAATATAATATAATATAATCTACAGATGACTGGTGTCTATAATATAATATAATCTACAGATGACTGGTGTCTATAATATATTATAATCTACAGATGACTGGTGTCTATAATATAATATAATCTACAGATGACTGGTGTCTATAATATAATATAATCTACAGATGACTGGTGTCTATAATATAATATAATCTACAGATGACTGGTGTCTATAATATAATATAATATAATCTACAGATGACTGGTGTCTATAATATAATATAATATAATATACAGATGACTGGTGTCTATAATATAATATAATCTACAGATGACTGGTGTCTATAATATAATATAATCTACAGATGACTGGTGTCAATAATATAATATAATCTACAGATGACTGGTGTCTATAATATAATATAATATAATCTACAGATGACTGGTGTCTATAATATAATATAATCTACAGATGACTGGTGTCTATAATATAATATAATCTACAGATGACTGGTGTCTATAATATAATATAATATAATCTACAGATGACTGGTGTCTATAATATAATATAATATAATCTACAGATGACTGGTGTCTATAATATAATATAATCTACAGATGACTGGTGTCTATAATATAATATAATCTACAGATGACTGGTGTCTATAATATAATATAATATAATCTACAGATGACTGGTGTCTATAATATAATATAATATAATCTACAGATGACTGGTGTCTATAATATAATATAATATACAGATGACTGGTGTCTATAATATAATATAATATAATCTACAGATGACTGGTGTCTATAATATAATATAATATAATCTACAGATGACTGGTGTCTATAATATAATATAATATAATCTACAGATGACTGGTTTCTATAATATAATATAATATAATATAATCTACAGATGACTGGTGTCTATAATATAATATAATATAATCTACAGATGACTGGAGTCTATAATATAATATAATATAATCTACAGATGACTGGTGTCTATAATATAATATAATATAATCTACAGATGACTGGTGTCTATAATATAATATAATATAATCTACAGATGACTGGTGTCTATAATATAATATAATATACAGATGACTGGTGTCTATAATATAATATAATATAATCTACAGATGACTGGTGTCTATAATATAATATAATCTACAGATGACTGGTGTCTATAATATAATATAATCTACAGATGACTGGTGTCTATAATATAATATAATATAATCTACAGATGACTGGTGTCTATAATATAATATAATCTACAGATGACTGGTGTCTATAATATAATATAATATAATATAATATAATATAATCTACAGATGACTGGTGTCTATAATATAATATAATATAATCTACAGATGACTGGTGTCTATAATATAATATAATATAATCTACAGATGACTGGTGTCTATAATATAATATAATATAATCTACAGATGACTGGTGTCTATAATATAATATAATCTACAGAAGACTGGTGTCTATAATATAATATAATATAATCTACAGATGACTGGTGTCTATAATATAATATAATCTACAGAAGACTGGTGTCTATAATATAATATAATATAATCTACAGATGACTGGTGTCTATAATATAATATAATCTACAGATGACTGGTGTCTATAATATAATATAATATAATCTACAGATGACTGGTGTCTATAATATAATATAATCTACAGATGACTGGTGTCTATAATATAATATAATCTACAGATGACTGGTGTCTATAATATAATATAATCTACAGATGACTGGTGTCTATAATATAATATAATCTACAGATGACTGGTGTCTATAATATAATATAATCTACAGATGACTGGTGTCTATAATATAATATAATATAATCTACAGATGACTGGTGTCTATAATATAATATAATCTACAGATGACTGGTGTCTATAATATAATATAATATAATCTACAGATGACTGGTGTCTATAATATAATATAATCTACAGATGACTGGTGTCTATAATATAATATAATATAATCTACAGATGACTGGTGTCTATAATATAATATAATCTACAGATGACTGGTGTCTATAATATAATATAATATAATCTACAGATGACTGGTGTCTATAATATAATATAATCTACAGATGACTGGTGTCTATAATATAATATAACATAATCTACAGATGACTGGTGTCTATAATATAATATAATATAATCTACAGATGACTGGTGTCTATAATATAATATAATCTACAGATGACTGGTGTCTATAATATAATATAATCTACAGATGACTGGTGTCTATAATATAATATAATCTACAGATGACTGGTGTCTATAATATAATATAATATAATCTACAGATGACTGGTGTCTATAATATAATATAATCTACAGATGACTGGTGTCTATAATATAATATAATCTACAGATGACTGGTGTCTATAATATAATATAATATAATCTACAGATGACTGGTGTCTATAATATAATATAATCTACAGATGACTGGTGTCTATAATATAATATAATATAATCTACAGATGACTGGTGTCTATAATATAATATAATCTACAGATGACTGGTCTATAATATAATATAATCTACAGATGACTGGTGTCTATAATATAATATAATCTACAGATGACTGGTGTCTATAATATAATATAATATAATCTACAGATGACTGGTGTCTATAATATAATATAATCTACAGATGACTGGTGTCTATAATATAATATAATCTACAGATGACTGGTGTCTATAATATAATATAATCTACAGATGACTGGTGTCTATAATATAATATAATCTACAGATGACTGGTGTCTATAATATAATATAATATAATCTACAGATGACTGGTGTCTATAATATAATATAATATACAGATGACTGGTGTCTATAATATAATATAATCTACAGATGACTGGTGTCTATAATATAATATAATATAATCTACAGATGACTGGTGTCTATAATATAATATAATCTACAGATGACTGGTGTCTATAATATAATATAATATAATCTACAGATGACTGGTGTCTATAATATAATATAATCTACAGATGACTGGTGTCTATAATATAATATAATATAATCTACAGATGACTGGTGTCTATAATATAATATAATATAATATAATCTACAGATGACTGGTGTCTATAATATAATATAATCTACAGATGACTGGTGTCTATAATATAATATAATATAATCTACAGATGACTGGTGTCTATAATATAATATAATCTACAGATGACTGGTGTCTATAATATAATATAATCTACAGATGACTGGTGTCTATAATATAATATAATCTACAGATGACTGGTGTCTATAATATAATATAATCTACAGATGACTGGTGTCTATAATATAATATAATATAATCTACAGATGACTGGTGTCTATAATATAATATAATCTACAGATGACTGGTGTCTATAATATAATATAATATAATCTACAGATGACTGGTGTCTATAATATAATATAATATAATCTACAGATGACTGGTGTCTATAATATAATATAATATTATCTACAGATGACTGGTGTCTATAATATAATATAATATAATCTACAGATGACTGGTGTCTATAATATAATATAATATAATCTACAGATGACTGGTGTCTATAATATAATATAATATAATCTACAGATGACTGGTGTCTATAATATAATATAATCTACAGATGACTGGTGTCTATAATATAATATAATATAATCTACAGATGACTGGTGTCTATAATATAATATAATATAATCTACAGATGACTGGTGTCTATAATATAATATAATCTACAGATGACTGGTGTCTATAATATAATATAATATAATCTACAGATGACTGGTGTCTATAATATAATATAATATAATATAATCTACAGATGACTGGTGTCTATAATATAATATAATATAATCTACAGATGACTGGTGTCTATAATATAATATAATATAATCTACAGATGACTGGTGTCTATAATATAATATAATCTACAGATGACTGGTGTCTATAATATAATATAATATAATCTACAGATGACTGGTGTCTATAATATAATATAATCTACAGATGACTGGTGTCTATAATATAATATAATCTACAGATGACTGGTGTCTATAATATAATATAATCTACAGATGACTGGTGTCTATAATATAATATAATATAATCTACAGATGACTGGTGTCTATAATATAATATAATCTACAGATGACTGGTGTCTATAATATAATATAATATAACCTACAGATGACTGGTGTCTATAATATAATATAATATAATCTACAGATGACTGGTGTCTATAATATAATATAATATTATCTACAGATGACTGGTGTCTATAATATAATATAATATAATCTACAGATGACTGGTGTCTATAATATAATCTAATCTACAGATGACTGGTGTCTATAATATAATCTAATCTACAGATGACTGGTGTCTATAATATAATATAATCTACAGATGACTGGTGTCTATAATATAATATAATCTACAGATGACTGGTGTCTATAATATAATATAATATAATCTACAGATGACTGGTGTCTATAATATAATATAATCTACAGATGACTGGTGTCTATAATATAATATAATATAATATAATCTACAGATGACTGGTGTCTATAATATAATATAATCTACAGATGACTGGTGTCTATAATATAATATAATATAATCTACAGATGACTGGTGTCTATAATATAATATAATATAATCTACAGATGACTGGTGTCTATAATATAATATAATATAATCTACAGATGACTGGTGTCTATAATATAATATAATCTACAGATGACTGGTGTCTATAATATAATATAATATAATCTACAGATGACTGGTGTCTATAATATAATATAATATAATCTACAGATGACTGGTGTCTATAATATAATATAATCTACAGATGACTGGTGTCTATAATATAATATAATCTACAGATGACTGGTGTCTATAATATAATATAATCTACAGATGACTGGTGTCTATAATATAATATAATATAATATAATCTACAGATGACTGGTTTCTATAATATAATATAATATAATATAATCTACAGATGACTGGTGTCTATAATATAATATAATCTACAGATGACTGGTGTCTATAATATAATATAATATAATCTACAGATGACTGGTGTCTATAATATAATATAATCTACAGATGACTGGTGTCTATAATATAATATAATATAATCTACAGATGACTGGTGTCTATAATATAATATAATCTACAGATGACTGGTGTCTATAATATAATATAATATAATCTACAGATGACTGGTGTCTATAATATAATATAATCTACAGATGACTGGTGTCTATAATATAATATAATATAATCTACAGATGACTGGTGTCTATAATATAATATAATATAATATAATATAATATAATCTACAGATGACTGGTGTCTATAATATAATATAATCTACAGATGACTGGTGTCTATAATATAATATAATATAATCTACAGATGACTGGTGTCTATAATATAATATAATCTACAGATGACTGGTGTCTATAATATAATATAATATAATATAATCTACAGATGACTGGTGTCTATAATATAATATAATCTACAGATGACTGGTGTCTATAATATAATATAATCTACAGATGACTGGTGTCTATAATATAATATAATATAATATAATCTACAGATGACTGGTGTCTATAATATAATATAATCTACAGATGACTGGTGTCTATAATATAATATAATCTACAGATGACTGGTGTCTATAATATAATATAATATAATCTACAGATGACTGGTGTCTATAATATAATATAATATAATCTACAGATGACTGGTGTCTATAATATAATATAATATAATATAATCGACAGATGACTGGTGTCTATAATATAATATAATATAATATAATCTACAGATGACTGGTGTCTATAATATAATATAATATAATCTACAGATGACTGGTGTCTATAATATAATATAATATAATCTACAGATGACTGGTGTCTATAATATAATATAATATAATCTACAGATGACTGGTGTCTATAATATAATATAATCTACAGATGACTGGTGTCTATAATATAATATAATATAATCTACAGATGACTGGTGTCTATAATATAATATAATCTACAGATGACTGGTGTCTATAATATAATATAATATAATCTACAGATGACTGGTGTCTATAATATAATATAATATAATATAATATAATCTACAGATGACTGGTGTCTATAATATAATATAATCTACAGATGACTGGTGTCTATAATATAATATAATATAATCTACAGATGACTGGTGTCTATAATATAATATAATCTACAGATGACTGGTGTCTATAATATAATATAATATAATCTACAGATGACTGGTGTCTATAATATAATATAATATAATCTACAGATGACTGGTGTCTATAATATAATATAATCTACAGTTGTCCATAGTCTGGGTGGTTATTGTCATATTTTCTCGATGGGATAGGAGGTTGGGATATGACAACAATATATGGGGGTGGGATGTGAAATCAAAAGTTTCCTCCTTTGTTTATCTTCCTCCCCAACAAGGATTAGGAAGGAAAAACCGGGCAATGCCGGGTACTCAGCTAGTGTATATATATATATATATAATGGAGACTGTGGAGACCGCTCTCACTGAACATCCAGATTGCTCACCTGTGCCGGGACTGGCTGGTACCGCACTTGGCCAAAAGTCCAATCAACAAAAGAAGAAGGTCCGGCACGTTAGGTGGTGGATAAAATAAAGCTTTCCTCTAATCACAAATCTTGACACGATTCACATACGGAAAGGGCTGACGCGTTTCACCTACGTTGAGGCTTAAACGAGTCAGACCTTTTCTGTATGTGAATCGTGTCAAGATTTGTGATTAAAGGAAAGCTTTATTTTATCCACCACCTAACGTGCCGGACCTTCTTCTTTTGTTGAGAGATATATATAGATAGAGATATATATATATATATATATATATATATATATAGATATATATATATATATATATATATATATAGATATATATATATATATATATATATATATATATATATATATACTCCAGTATAAGCCAACCCGAATATAAGCCGAGGCCCCTAATTTCACCCCCCATAAACCCAGGAAAAGTTATTGACTCGACTATAAGCCTAGGGTGGGAAATACATCATCCCCCCATGTAATCATCCCGTCATTAACACCCTCATCAGCATCACCCTGTCATCATCCCCCTTCATCATCAATGCCTGTCATCATCCCACACCCCCCCTTCATCATCACCTCCTGTCATCATCCCACCCGCCCTTCATCATCACCATCTGTCATCAGCCCCCCCTTCATCATCACCGCTTGTCAATGTCTGATTACAGTGGTTTTCAACCTGCGGACCTCCAGATGTTCCAAAACTACAACTCCCAGAATGCTTGGACAGCCATCGGCTGTCCGGGAATGCTGGGAGTTGTAGTTTTGAAAAATTTGGAGGTCCACAGGTTGAAGACCACTGCGGCCTTCGACATCATCCAGACCCCCCCCCCCCCCTTTAGTTTTGTACTCACCTCTGCTCGGTGGGACGCTAGGGTGAGCTGGTCCGGGCCATCTATGCTGCAGGGACTGTTCGGTGGGAAAGGATGGTCGTTCCGGGCTGTCCATCTTCACCGGGGGGGGGGGCCTCTTCTCCGCACTTCGGGCCGGAATAGAGACGTTGCCTTGACGACGACGCACAGGGACGTTGCTCATGAACGGCAAAGTAACTATTCCGGAGAAGAGGCCCCCCCGGTGAAGATGGACAGCCCGGAACGACTATCCCTCCCCACCGGACGGTCCTGCAGCACAGATGGCCCGGACCAGCGCACCCTAACGTCCCGCCGAGCAGAGGTGAGTATAAAACTAAAGGGAGGGGGGGGGGGCTGGATGATGGTGAAGGCCGCAGTGGTCTTCAACCTGCAGACCTCCAGATGTTTCAAAACTACAACTCCCAGCATGCCCGGACAGCCCGGAGAGTTCACTCGAGTATAAGCCGAGGGGGGTGTTTTGAGCACGAAAAATCGTGCTGAAAGACTCGGCTTATACTCGAGTATATACGGTGTGTATATGTATATATATATATATATATATATATATATATATATATATATATATGTATATATAAGCAAAGGAAGAGGCAGCACTCCTATAGCAATGGTGAGGTGGGTGCAAACAGATGAGGTCCAGGTCACGGAGCTCGGAACATCAATATTGCGAAAGAAACTGTAGCCTTCCCAGAGTAGTGGAAAACGATGTAGAAGTTTATTCCAACTTAGGCATCAAGGCAACGTTTCGGCTGCATGCAAGCAGACATTTTCAAGCGATTACATTGTGCACAGAATCACATTAAATATGGTGGAGGTGATGATCTCATAATGACATCAGAAATTTGCATAACAAACAAAACAATGGTACACGTGTTAAATATAATCAAATCGGGACATGTCGGGTACACAATAAACATATGACGAGTGTACTGCCTGACATGTAACAACATGTGAATAGAAGAATAGAAGAACAGTGCGCTAGTGATAATAGAAGAATAAACTTACAGTTACGGGAGCTGTGGGCGGGGCCTGCATAGAGTAATAAAGAAGCGCCGGAAGCGGCGTCACACAATGACTTTCGCGCCGGCCACTATCGGAAGTAAACAAAGCGGGACTTAGAGGACAACCGGAAGCGTGTCACTACGCAAGCGCACAGCGTAGCATCTGGAATAGAGCCTACTGCGCATGCGTGCAAGTGTTACGGGCGCCATATAGGAAATGGGCAGCCAGGCCATTATGGTGCGCAAGCGCACAGGTGCTAAGAGGCAAGTGCTGGCAGGTTAGTGCGGGCAAGAGGATAATGAGGCATAATTATATGCGGGTAAATGTCATGGTGGATTAGAACAGAGGGGTCAACCCAGACAAATGAGCCATACGTAATGGACAGTACGTTCCAAAGCCACCTCAGGAATTATGTCACCAGCCCGGGATGTGAATAGTCCTAGGTGGCTGACAAAACGGGGGTGAACCGGGAGTCCGACCACGGGTCAGGAGCAACCGGGTCACCCGGTCCTGTCACTGGTGGCAGCCGCAAGGTGCCATAGGATGTGTCCCACACATCAAAGCATGCACACATGACCCTTGTTGAACCACCTGTGAAAAAATTAAGAGAAAACATCATATGCCACATAGATATAACCAAACCAGACTGTCAAAGATAAAATGAGAAACTGAATATTCATCCAGTTGTCCAAGTAGTCAGCAAAATGGGTAGAAAATAAGGAAAACTGTCTAAAGAATATGCAGGGTCCGCCACGCCGTATCTGTAAGAACATAAAAAAGAGGAGATGAATATCTCAAAAGCAAAATGTAATCAAAACATAAACAGGGGGGACAATCTACACAGACTCTTTGTGCTGACAGAGGTTACACATTAGTAATGGGAAAATCGGCATTCAAACCAAGAGGTTTTAGAGATTGCAGCTCAAATATCCAGCGCTGGTGAAGAGCTCTTAAGGGGTCTCCCCCTCTCTTTAATGGAGGGATATGATCAATGAGGGCGAACCTGAGGTCGCGCTCAGAGTGATCCTTTTCCACAAAATGTTTAGGTACGGGAAGGTCTAAGCGTCCCTTGCGGATCGTATACCTGTGCTGATTGAAGCGTGTGCGGAACTCGCCAGTGGTTTCTCCGACATATAGTACATTACAAGAACAGGTTAGTATGTATATGACGAATGAGGACGTACATGTGAGATAATGTTTGATGGCATAAGTTTTGTTTGTCCGAGGGTGTTTAAAGGTAGGACCCTTAAGCATCTTTGGGCAGTTGATGCAGTGGCAGCATGGATAGCAGCCCTTGTTCTTGACCGTGAGATACCTTTGACCTGTAGACGGGGTGGTGGATACGTCAGCTTTCACTAATTTATCTCGTAGATTCGGTAGCCGTTTATATGACATAATGGGAGGAGTACAAAACTCTTGTATATTGGGAAAGGCTTGATGGAGAATGTGCCAGTGTTTACGGATAATTTTAGAGATAGCGGTAGACTGGTCATTAAACTGAGTCACAAAGAGAATGCGATTTGAGACTGGCTTGGTGGATGTATGATGTACAAGTGAGTATCTATCAGTAGAGAGAGCTTCAGTTTTACATTGTGCAACCAGTTGCCGGGGATAACCCCTTCTAATGAAGTTGTCAGCCATTGTGTCAAGGGTGGAGGAAATCAGTGTATCATCGCTCACAATTCAGCGTGCTCGAAGCATCTGGCTCCGTGGCAACGACTTTACCATGGGTCTGGGGTATCTACTGTTGTAATGTAAGATTGAGTTGCAATCAGTAGTCTTTGTGTATAGACAAGTGGATAGTTGGCCAATTCCTCGAGTGTATCGAGGAATTGTACTGAGGTGCTGGAGTGGTTAAGGGTAAACTGAATATGAGACTCGATGGAATTGAGAAAAGTGTGGAAATCAGGAAGAAGATTGACGGGACCGCTCCAAATGAGGAACACATCATCTATGTATCGCCACCACCCCAGCACATGGCTGAAGTGGTGGGACACATAGATGTGAGACCCCTCCAACGCCGCAACATAAATGTTCGCGTACGTTGGGGCCATATTGGTCCCCATGGCGGTCCCAGTGATCTGTGCATAAAACGTGTCGTTAAAAGTAAAGTAATTATAATGTTCACTGGTCTTGGCTGGAGTTGGTACTGAACAAAATGGGGTTAACGGGTAGTTTTAGAACATTTTTGTCGGCTTTATATAAGAATCCTGTATCTAGAATACATCTACCGGGGTATCTTTCTACCCCATTTCCATTACAGAAGGGCACAAGACAGGGATGCCCCCTCTCACCCCTGCTTTTTAACTTGGCCTTGGAGCCGCTGGCACAGTACTTTCTTCAGCACAGCATCTATGAAGGTATTATGGTGGGGTCAGAGGAGGTGCGAATTAGCTGCTTTGCTGATGATATACTGCTATATCTAAACGAACCAGAGACCCAGCTGCCGGCTGTTTTTAGAGCCTTGTTCACTTTTGGCTCTTTATCGGGCTACAAGGTGAATTTAGATAAAAGTCAACTGCTATTTTTAGGTTCGGGATCTCATGATCCTGCCCGGGTACCCTTGGTTCAAGTAGCTCAGAAATATATCTCTTACTTAGGTATTAAGTTAGGTCGCACTCCACTCTCCCTGTATACTCTAAACTATCCCCCCTTGTTTGCGAAAATTGAGGGTGAGTTGCACAGATGGCAGAACCTGCCTCTCTCGTTTTATGGTAGGGTGCAATTAATTAAAATGATGAGCTTCCCAAAACTCCTCTATCCGCTGCAGACAATTCCCCTGTTATTACGCCATACTGATGTTAAAAGGCTCCATGCTAGTTTTACAAGGTTTATTTGGGTAGGTAAACGCCCAAGAGTAGCCTATGACACTTTATGTCTAGCAAGAGAGAAGGGGGGATTGCAAATGCCTAATGCTCATCTATATAATTTGTCAGCTATTTTTAGACATGTCCGGGACTGGATCTTTGATACCGCTCATTTTTCAAACACGCCCTTGGAGAGGGGTCTCTGCCCGCTGGGTTCACTGTCCACCCTGTTTCATTTACCTTATAAAGATATCCCTGGCTCATTGAGAAAGAATGTACTACTTAGTGACACATTGGCAACGTGGAAGGCGCTCCGTAAAATGTGTGGGATGCCTTGGTGTCTTTCTAGACACTTTCAGTTGTGGAGCACCCCTGCGCTTGATCACTGTACCAATAGTCCGATAGGCAACAATTGGAAATCGCTGGGTATCACTCAGTTTGCTGATTTCTTGACTGAATCTACTGGAGTGTTAATGAGCTGGGGGGAATTCCAGAGCAAATATACCCTTCCCGATTCCCATCAGTGGCTGTATAATCAATTATGCTCCTTTTTTCATGGTGTGGTGAGAGGTTATGCGACGGTAGAAAAACCTAATGATTTTGACAAATTGTTGGGGAACACACAGCCCCACCGTTCCCTTTCGCTGATCTACGCAACCATCAGGGATATAGCGTTAAAGGGACGGGGGGCCACAGCTCTTGCCAAATGGTCCTCTAGACTTGGTGACTCTGATATCGCCCCCTGTTTACTAGAGGGCTTATTGGCTGTCAATGGCTCTACCCCCAGTGCACAGTTAAGAGAAATTCATTGGCGTATTCTACACAAGGCTACGTATGCATTTAAATGGAGGGGCACGCCACCCCCGCCTCCGTTCCTCACGCATTGTCCGACATGTCAACTACAGGGGGCAGACCTCTGGCATTGCTTATGGGAATGCCCGCAGGTGTCGAAATTGTGGTCTGACCTATCCTCATTAATACTGACCATTTGGGATAGACATTTACCGTTCTCCCCAGAACCATACCTCTTTCACTATCTACCTGTTAGAGAATCGAACCCTCCTGATAGGGGCAAAATGCCCAAGGGTGTACACTTACTTATCTTGATTGCTAAACTGTGCTTGCTTAGACATTGGCTCCAACCTACCGTGCCGACAATTACAGAAATCTTAAAGGAATATCATTCTGTATTACATAGAGAGATGTTATTGTCCGTAAGATGCTCAGAGTTGCATGCAAAGGCCTTTTTTAATAAATGGAAAAGATATCTGCACTACTTACCTGATGTCGGCGAACGTCACAGGATAATGACATATTTTAAACATACTACATGGTATTCAACTGAGGCTCTCAGGGGCACTCTTGGTAATCTAGAGCTACCATCTTAATGTTGTATGATCCTCTACATCCTTGGCTTTCTATGGGACCCCACTATTAGAACTCTCTGTATGCATAATGTATAGTCTGACCTCAGGTGGCAAATACCCTACATAGGTACGACACTGTACTCGGGTGGGGATGGTGCAGCTTTCCTTGGGAGATTTGAGGTTTTGTTTCACAGTTGTTACTTGTTATTTCCTATATTTTGGGGGTAATCCTCCGTATTACAAAATGGATCCAGACGATACTTTTGACCTATTATCCTGACATTGTATTGTTGTTCCAGATTCTGACTGATTTCAATGCACCTTTGTCATATATGCTTTGTACATGCTCTGGATCCGTGAATAAAGTATATTTAAAAAAAAAAAAAAAAAGGAAAGTAATTGTTAGAAAGAACAAAATCAAGGAGAGAAATGTTAAAGTGTGTAGCTGGTGGAGAAAAATCAGGAGAAATAGCATTGGTGACTGCAGTGATGCCTTGTGAGTGAGGAATAAAGGTGTAAAGTGACACTATATCGAAGGACGCCAAAATGGCGTCCGCCGGTACAGTGATGCTTTCGAGTTTCTGTAAAAAATCCGAGGTGTCACGCAAAACTGATTTTGCGTGACAAGCATAGGGACGTAGTAATTGGTCAAGAAAGATTGATGCATGGCTGGTAATCGATTCCCGCCCAGAGACAATAGGCCGTCCGGGGGGATCAACCAGAGATTTATGAATTTTAGGGAGTAGGTATAAAACCGGTGTGACTGGATGAGAAACCTGGAGGAAATCGTGGAGATTGTCGTCAATGAGATTTTGATGGAGTGCATGTGACAGAATGAGTTGAAGTTTGGATATAATTTCCTTACAGGGATCCTGTGTCAAAATTTGATATGGATTGGAATCGTTGAATTGCCGTAAGGCTTCTTGTAAGTATTTGTTACAGTCGAGTACCACAACCGCTCCGCCCTCATCGGCGGGCTTCAAAATTAGGTTATGGTCCTGGATCAATTAATTAAATGCGTGTAACTGATCTGATCTTAGATTCGGATGTAGCAATTTGTGAGAATTAGACCTTAAAACAGCAACATCATTACTGAAAAAGTCACAGAAAGTATCAAGGGCACAGGAAGAGATAGGTGGTACAAATTTACTCTTTTTGGGTAAGTCAAAATCAGAGAATTTAAATAAACATGGTGCAGACCCTGAAGGTGTGTGTCAGGATCCGGACTGGTATGCAGAGAGGACACTGGAGGTGGATCCTCTGTGTCAGTGGGGTGATGGCGTGGGCCGTACCAGGGGAACGGAATCTAAGGGGTTACTGGTTTTCACCAGAGCCCACCGCAAAGCGGGATGGACTTGCAGCGGCAGATAACCCCCAGGTCGTTCCACCCGATAGCGACTCAACCCCACTGACAGCTGAGACAGGCGCGGTACACAGGGACTAGGCAAGAGCAAGGTCGGACGTAGCAGAAGGACAGGACAGGGCAGGCAGCAACGGTTTGTAGTCAGGGGCAACGGCAAGGGTCTAGATACACAGGCTTGGGATACACAAAACGCTTTCTCAGTGCACTAGGGCAACAAAATCAGGCAAGGACAGGAAGGGGAAGTGGGTTTTTATATGTTTTGCAGGTGTAGGTACTGATTGGGCCAGGCACCAATTAATGGTGCACTGGCCCTTTAAATTTCAGAGAGCCGGTGCGCGCGCGCCCTAGAGAGCGGGGCCGCGCGCGCCGGGACAGAACAGCAGGAGGACAGGGCAGGTGAGGTGATTGGGATGCGACCCGCGGGCGGGCGCATCCCGCTATGCGAATCGCATCCCCACCGGTGATAACAGTGCAGCGCACCCGGTCAGTGGGTCTGACCGGGGCGCTGCACGCAGAAGAACGCCGCGAGCGCTCCGGGGAGGAGCAGGGACCCGGAGCGCTCGGCGTAACAGTGTGGGGGCAGAGTCGGCAGTAGAGTGAGCTGGATCTGCGAACCACACCCTCAGTTTCAGTTTGCGAAAAAATTGGTGTAAATCTACTTGCAGTGCAAACCAATCAACAGGAATGGATGGGGAAAAGCTGAAACCTAAACTAAGCAAAGTCAATTGTTCAGGACTCAAAGCATGAGAAGAGATATTTACCCCTATCAGTTGTGCTTCTTGCTCGCTGGCCACGAGTTTTTACGGAGCTTCCACTGGCGCTATCCTCCCCGTCGGGTGGGTCGTTTAGGGCAAGTCGTTACCCTAAAAAAGTAGGCTGGTCAGATTATTGTCCGCTTGAAGGTTGGTCATTCTTGCGGTGAGGAGATGAGGGTGGTGGTCTGGCATTGCCATTTTTGAAATCTCTAATTCGCCTAGAGCGTTTGTTGGTGGAGTCGTTCCAAGTATAAACACGAGCGGTCTCGTAGTCCGTACTGTCTCTATGCCATTTGTGGCGTTTGAAGTTTTCTTGTTCTCCTGTTTGGAGAGTGGTAATTTGTTTATTCATAAAGGTGTCTACATCAGGGGCAGGAAGAATGGACTTGAGCGAATCCTCCAATGCTGCCATTTTGGTGCGGGTACTAATGATATCCCTTTGAAGAAAGTCAATGTTCAGCAAAATCAATTCTGAAGAAAATCGATTGGCAATGCATTCATATTTGGATCTATACTCGGGAATGCTGGAGTATGCGCTGTCTTGTGGCTGAATGAGGAGTCCACGGGGGATCCTTTGGTTTCTAGAATATTCCCCCAGAGTGGTCAGGTGAAGTGTGTGGGAGAGCATTTTCCGGGATTCAGCTTCATAGGAGCGTTGAATGTCAATAGTGGAGGGAGTGTGGAGAAAAGCAGTATCCCCGTCAACACAAGCCAAGAGTGGGTCAATGTCCCCCTCAGTATATGTTACTGAGTTAGGTGGAATCACTGTCGCAGTTGTGGAGTTTCGACTAGAGGGATCCATAATCAAATAGATGTCCAATGGGTGCAAGCTTCACTGACCATAGATAGAAAAGCAAAGGAAGAGGCAGCACTCCTATAGCAATGGTGAGGTGGGTGCAAACAGATGAGGTCCAGGTCACGGAGCTCGGAACATCAATATTGCGAAAGAAACTGTAGCCTTCCCAGAGTAGTGGAAAACGGTGTAGAAGTTTATTCCAACTTAGGCATCAAGGCAACGTTTCGGCTGCATGCAAGCAGACATTTTCAAGCAATTACATTGTGCACAGAATCACATTAAATATGGTGGAGGTGATGATGACATCAGAAATTTGCATAACAAACAAAACAATGGTACACGTGTTAAATACAGTAACCCCCCGACATGCGATGGCCCCGACATATGATCAAATCGACATACGATGCTTTTATATGTCAGGGCCATCGCATTAACTGCTATTAGCAGTTTAAGCATCCCGGACAGGTTCACTTACCTATTCCCGCTGCTCCGGGTCCACTTCGCGATCCTCCGGCTTCTTCTGCATCTTCTCCGGCGTCCGGGCCTCGCTTTCCGGCGTCGTTATTAAGTCCTGCGCACGTAATAACGTCACCAGAAAGCGAGACCCGGACACCGGAGAAGATACAGAAGACGCCGGAGGATCGCGAAGTGGACCCGGAGCAGCGGGACAGCATCGGGAGCCCCTGGGACGGCAGCGGTGACGGTCCGGAGCGGCGGGGACAGGTACAACTTTCTCTAACAGTGGTCTTCAACCTGCGGACCTCCAGATGTTGCAAAACTAAAACTCCCAGAATGCCCGGACAGCCAACGGCTTAGTAGCTCACTCACGTGGCGGAGTCGTTAACCCCTCACCCCCCGGCAGCGTTAATGCTGCTGCGGGGTGAGGGGTTAACGCTACCGCTGCCATGGGGTGAGGGGTTAACTTAACCCCTCACCCAATGGCAGCGGCAGTGATAACCCCCTCTCCCCAGGACATAACAGCAAGGACCCCCAGGCCTGGGCAAAAGACCCCCGTGCCTGGGCACAATGTCCCCCACCCCAGGCCTAGGCCAAAACTCCCCAGGCCTGGGCAAAGGACCCCCAGGCCTGGGCACCAATTCCCCCCACCCCAGGCATGGGCACAAATCCCTCCAGGCCTGGGCACAAATCCCCCCACCGCAGGCCTGGGCACAAATCCCTCCAGGCCTGGGCACAAATCCCCCCAGGCCTGGGCACAAAGCCCCCCACCCCAGGCCTGGGCACAAAGCCCCCCACCCCAGGCCTGGGCACAAAGCCCCCCACCCCAGGCCTGGGCACAAAGCCCCCCACCCCAGGCCTGGGCACAAAGCCCCCCTACCCCATCTGTACTTTGTGTGGTTATTTTTACTTACTGTGGGTTGAAATTTCATGGACTCAGGAACCAATTACCAGATTTCCATAGACATATATGTACTCTACATATGATGGTTTCAACATATGATGGTCCTCTCGGAACCAATTACCATCATATGTTGAGGGACCACTGTATAATCAAATCGGGACATGTCGGGTACACAATAAACATATGACGAGTGTACTGCCTGACATGTAACAACATGTGAACAAACATCAGTGCGCTAGTGATAATAGAAGAATAAACTTACAGTTACGGGAGCTGTGGGCGGGGCCTGCATAGAGTAATAAAGAAGCGCCGGAAGCGGCGTCACACAGTGACTATCGCGCCGGCCGCTATCGGAAGTAAACAAAGCGGGACTTAGAGGACAACCGGAAGCGTGTCACTACGCAAGCGCACAGCGTAGCATCTGGAATAGAGCCTACTGCGCATGCGTGCAAGTGTTACGGGCGCCATATAGGAAATGGGCAGCCAGGCATGCCCATCTTCTGGGTGATTATTGTTATATTTTATATATGTATGTAGAGGCATGCCCATCTTCTGGGTGATTATTGTTATATTCTCTATATATATATATATATATATATATATATATATATATATATATATGTAGAGGCATGCCCATCTTCTGGGTAGTTATTGTTATATTTAATATATGTAGAGGCATGCCCATCTTCTGGGTGATTATTGTTATATTTTATATATGTATGTAGAGGCATGCCCATCTTCTGGGTAGTTATTGTTATATTTAATATATGTAGAGGCATGCCCATCTTCTGGGTGATTATTGTTATATTTTATATATGTATGTAGAGGCATGCCCATCTTCTGGGTGATTATTGTTATATTTTATATATGTATGTAGAGGCATGCCCATCTTCTGGGTGATTATTGTTATATTCTCTATATATATATATATATATATATATATATATATATATATATGTAGAGGCATGCCCATCTTCTGGGTAGTTATTGTTATATTTAATATATGTAGAGGCATGCCCATCTTCTGGGTGATTATTGTTATATTTTATATATGTATGTAGAGGCATGCCCATCTTCTGGGTAGTTATTGTTATATTTAATATATGTAGAGGCATGCCCATCTTCTGGGTGATTATTGTTATATTTTATATATGTATGTAGAGGCATGCCCATCTTCTGGGTGATTATTGTTATATTCTATATATATATATATATATATATATATATATATATATGTAGAGGCATGCCCATCTTCTGGGTAGTTATTGTTATATTTAATATATGTAGAAGCATGCCCATCTTCTGGGTGATTATTGTTATATTCTATATATGTATGTAGAGGCATGCCCATCTTCTGGGTGATTATTGTTATATTCTATATATATATATATGTAGAGGCATGCCCATCTTCTGGGTGATTATTGTTATATTCTATATATATATATATGTAGAGGCATGCCCATCGTCTGGGTGGTTATTGTTATATTTAATATATGTAGAAGCATGCCCATCTTCTGGGTGATTATTGTTATATTCTATATATATATGTAGAGGCATGCCCATCTTCTGGGTGATTATTGTTATATTCTATATATATATATATATATGTAGAGGCATGCCCATCTTCTGGGTGATTATTGTTATATTCTATATATGTATGTAGAGGCATGCCCATCTTCTGGGTGATTATTGTTATATTTTATATATATATATATGTAGAGGCATGCCCATCTTCTGGGTGATTGTTATATTTTATATATGTAGAGGCATGCCCATCTTCTGGGTGATTATTGTTATATTTTATATATGTAGAGGCATGCCCATCTTCTGGGTGATTATTGTTATATTCTATATATATATGTAGAGGCATGCCCATCTTCTGGGTGATTATTGTTATATTCTATATATATATGTAGAGGCATGCCCATCTTCTGGGTAGTTATTGTTATATTTAATATATGTAGAAGCATGCCCATCTTCTGGGTGATTATTGTTATATTCTATATATGTAAGTAGAGGCATGCCCATCTTTTGGGTGATTATTGTTATATTCTATATATGTAGAGGCATGCCCATCTTTTGGGTGATTATTTTTATATTCTATATATGTAGAGGCATGCCCATCTTCTGGGTGATTATTGTTATATTCTATAAATGTAGAGGCATGCCCATCTTCTGGGTGATTATTGTTATATTCTATATATGTAGACGCATGCCCATCTTCTGTGTGATTATTGTTAAATTCTATATATATATATATATATATATATATATATATATATATGTAGAGGCATGCCCATCTTCTGGGTAGTTATTATTATATTTAATATATGTAGAAGCATGCCCATCTTCTGGGTGATTATTGTTATATTCTGTATATGTATGTAGAGGCATGCCCATCTTCTGGGTGATTATTGTTATATTCTATATATGTATGTAGAGGCATGCCCATCTTCTGGGTGATTATTGTTATATTCTATATATATATGTAGAAGCATGCCCATCTTCTGGGTGATTATTGTTATATTCTATATATGTAAGTAGAGGCATGCCCATCTTTTGGGTGATTATTGTTATATTCTATATATGTAGAGGCATGCCCATCTTTTGGGTGATTATTTTTATATTCTATATATGTAGAGGCATGCCCATCTTCTGGGCATGCCCATCTTCTGTGTGATTATTGTTAAATTCTATATATATATATATATATATATATATATATGTAGAGGCATGCCCATCTTCTGGGTAGTTATTATTATATTTAATATATGTAGAAGCATGCCCATCTTCTGGGTGATTATTGTTATATTCTGTATATGTATGTAGAGGCATGCCCATCTTCTGGGTGATTATTGTTATATTCTATATATGTATGTAGAGGCATGCCCATCTTCTGGGTGATTATTGTTATATTCTATATATGTAGAGGCATGCCCATCTTCTGGGTGATTATTGTTATATTCTATATATATATATGTAGAGGCATGCCCATCTTCTGGGTGATTATTGTTATATTCTATATATATATATATGTAGAGGCATGCCCATCTTCTGGGTGATTATTGTTATATTCTATATATGTATGTAGAGGCATGCCCATCTTCTGGGTGATTATTGTTATATTCTATATATATATATATATGTAGAGGCATGCCCATCTTCTGGGTGATTATTGTTATATTCTATATATGTATGTAGAGGCATGCCCATCTTCTGGGTGATTATTGTTATATTTTATATATATATATATGTAGAGGCATGCCCATCTTCTGGGTGATTGTTATATTTTATATATGTAGAGGCATGCCCATCTTCTGGGTGATTATTGTTATATTTTATATATGTAGAGGCATGCCCATCTTCTGGGTGATTATTGTTATATTCTATATATGTATGTAGAGGCATGCCCATCTTCTGGGTGATTATTGTTATATTCTATATATATATGTAGAGGCATGCCCATCTTCTGGGTGATTATTGTTATATTCTATATATATATGTAGAGGCATGCCCATCTTCTGGGTAGTTATTGTTATATTTAATATATGTAGAAGCATGCCCATCTTCTGGGTGATTATTGTTATATTCTATATATGTAAGTAGAGGCATGCCCATCTTTTGGGTGATTATTGTTATATTCTATATATGTAGAGGCATGCCCATCTTTTGGGTGATTATTTTTATATTCTATATATGTAGAGGCATGCCCATCTTCTGGGTGATTATTGTTATATTCTATAAATGTAGAGGCATGCCCATCTTCTGGGTGATTATTGTTATATTCTATATATGTATGTAGAGGCATGCCCATCTTCTGTGTGATTATTGTTAAATTCTATATATATATATATATATATATATATATGTAGAGGCATGCCCATCTTCTGGGTAGTTATTATTATATTTAATATATGTAGAAGCATGCCCATCTTCTGGGTGATTATTGTTATATTCTGTATATGTATGTAGAGGCATGCCCATCTTCTGGGTGATTATTGTTATATTCTATATATGTATGTAGAGGCATGCCCATCTTCTGGGTGATTATTGTTATATTCTATATATATATGTAGAAGCATGCCCATCTTCTGGGTGATTATTGTTATATTCTATATATGTAAGTAGAGGCATGCCCATCTTTTGGGTGATTATTGTTATATTCTATATATGTAGAGGCATGCCCATCTTTTGGGTGATTATTTTTATATTCTATATATGTAAGTAGAGGCATGCCCATCTTTTGGGTGATTATTGTTATATTCTATATATGTAGAGGCATGCCCATCTTCTGTGTGATTACTGTTAAATTCTATATATATATATATATATATATATATGTAGAGGCATGCCCATCTTCTGGGTAGTTATTATTATATTTAATATATGTAGAAGCATGCCCATCTTCTGGGTGATTATTGTTATATTCTGTATATGTATGTAGAGGCATGCCCATCTTCTGGGTGATTATTGTTATATTCTATATATGTATGTAGAGGCATGCCCATCTTCTGGGTGATTATTGTTATATTCTATATATGTATGTAGAGGCATGCCCATCTTCTGGGTGATTATTGTTATATTCTATATATGTAGAGGCATGCCCATCTTCTGGGTGATTATTGTTATGTTCTATATATATATGTAGAGGCATGCCCATCTTCTGGGTAGTTATTGTTATATTTAATATATGTAGAAGCATGCCCATCTTCTGGGTGATTATTGTTATATTCTATATATATATATGTAGAGGCATGCCCATCTTCTGGGTGATTATTGTTATATTCTATATATGTATGTAGAGGCATGCCCATCTTCTGGGTGATTATTGTTATATTCTATATATATATATGTAGAGGCATGCCCATCTTCTGGGTGATTATTGTTATATTTTATATATGTATGTAGAGGCATGCCCATCTTCTGGGTGATTATTGTTATATTCTATATATGTATGTAGAGGCATGCCCATCGTCTGGGTGATTATTGTTATATTTTATATATGTAGAGGCATGCCCACCTTCTGGGTGATTATTGTTATGTTTTATATATGTAGAGGCATGCCAATCTTCTGGGTGATTATTGTTATATTCTATATATGTAGAGGCATGCCCATCTTCTGGGTGATTATTGTTATATTCTATATATGTAGAGGCATGCCCATCTTCTGGGTGATTATTGTTATATTCTATATATGTATGTAGAGGCATGCCCATCTTCTGGGTGATTATTGTTATATTCTATATATATATATGTAGAGGCATGCCCATCTTCTGGGTGATTATTGTTATATTCTATATATGTATGTAGAGGCATGCCCATCTTCTGGGTGATTATTGTTATATTTTATATATGTATGTAGAGGCATGCCCATCTTCTGGGTGATTATTGTTATATTTTATATATGTAGAGGCATGCCCATCGTCTGGGTGATTATTGTTATATTTTATATATGTAGAGGCATGCCCACCTTCTGGGTGATTATTGTTATATTTTATATATGTAGAGGCATGCCCATCTTCTGGGTGATTATTGTTATATTCTATATCTATATATGTAGAGACATGCCCATCTTCTGGGTGATTATTGTTATATTCTATATATGTATGTAGAGGCATGCCTATCTTCTGGGTGATTATTGTTATATTCTATATATGTATGTAGAGGCATGCCCATCTTCTGGGTGATTATTGTTATATTCTATATATGTATGTAGAGGCATGCCTATCTTCTGGGTGATTATTGTTATATTCTATATATGTATGTAGAGGCATGCCCATCTTCTGGGTGATTATTGTTATATTTTATATATGTATGTAGAGGCGTGCCCATCTTCTGGGTGATTATTGTTATATTCTATATATGTATGTAGAGGCGTGCCCATCTTCTGGGTGATTATTGTTATATTTTATATATGTATGTAGAGGCATGCCCATCTTCTGGGTGATTATTGTTATATTCTATATATGTATGTAGAGGCATGCCCATCTTCTGGGTGATTATTGTTATATTTTATATATGTATGTAGAGGCATGCCCATCTTCTGGGTGATTATTGTTATATTCTATATATATATGTAGAGGCATGCCCATCTTCTGGGTGATTATTGTTATATTCTATATATGTATGTAGAGGCGTGCCCATCTTCTGGGTGATTATTGTTATATTCTATATATGTATGTAGAGGCATGCCCATCTTCTGGGTGATTATTGTTATATTTTATATATGTATGTAGAGGCATGCCCATCTTCTGGGTGATTATTGTTATATTCTATATATGTAGAGGCGTGCCCATCTTCTGGGTGATTATTGTTATATTTTATATATGTATGTAGAGGCATGCCCATCTTCTGGGTGATTATTGTTATATTCTATATATGTATGTAGAGGCATGCCCATCTTCTGGGTGATTATTGTTATATTCTATATATATATGTAGAGGCATGCCCATCTTCTGGGTGATTATTGTTATATTCTATATATATATGTAGAGGCATGCCCATCTTCTGGGTGATTATTGTTATATTCTATATATGTAGAGGCATGCCCATCTTCTGGGTGATTATTGTTATATTCTATATATATATGTAGAGGCATGCCCATCTTCTGGGTGATTATTGTTATATTCTATATATGTAGAGGCATGCCCATCTTCTGGGTGATTATTGTTATGTTCTATATATATATATGTAGAGGCATGCCCATCGTCTGGGTGATTATTGTTATATTTTATATATGTAGAGGCATGCCCATCTTCTGGGTGATTATTGTTATATTCTATATATATATGTAGAGGCATGCCCATCTTCTGGGTGATTATTGTTATATTCTATATATGTAGAGGCATGCCCATCTTCTGGGTGATTATTGTTATGTTCTATATATATATATGTAGAGGCATGCCCATCGTCTGGGTGATTATTGTTATATTTTATATATGTAGAGGCATGCCCATCTTCTGGGTGATTATTGTTATATTTTATATATATATATGTAGAGGCATGCCCATCTTCTGGCTGGTTATTGTTATATTCTATATGTGTATGTAGAGGCATGCCCATCTTCTGGGTGATTATTGTTATATTCTATATATGTATGTAGAGGCATGCCCATCTTCTGGGTGATTATTGTTATATTTTATATATGTAGAGGCATGCCCATCGTCTGGGTGGTTATTGTTATATTCTATATATGTATGTAGAGGCATGCCCATCGTCTGGGTGATTATTGTTATATTTTATATATGTAGAGGCATGCCCATCTTCTGTGTCGTTATTGTTATATTCTATATATGTAGAGGCATGCCCATCTTCTGGGTGATTATTGTTATATTTTATATATGTAGAGGCATGCCCATCTTCTGGGTGATTATTGTCATATTTTATATATGTAGAGGCATGCCCATCTTCTGGGTGATTATTGTTATATTTTATATATGTAGAGGCATGCCCATCGTCTGGGTGATTATTGCTATATTTTATATATGTAGAGGCATGCCAATCTTCTGGGTGATTATTGTTATATTTTATATATGTAGAGGCATGCCCATCGTGTGGTTGATTATTGTTATATTTTACATATGTAGAGGCATGCCCATCGTGTGGTTGATTATTGTTATATTTTACATATGTAGAGGCATGCCCATCTTCTGGGTGATTATTGTTATATTTTATATATGTAGAGGCATGCCCATCGTCTGGGTGATTATTGTTATATTTTATATATGTAGAGGCATGCCCATCTTCTGGGTGATTATTGTTATATTTTATATATGTAGAGGCATGCCCATCTTCTGGGTGGTTATTGTTATATTCTATATATGTAGAGGCATGCCCATCGTCTGGGTGATTATTGTTATATTTTATATATGTAGAGGCATGCCCATCGTCTGGGTGATTATTGTTATATTTTATATATGTAGAGGCATGCCCATCTTCTGGGTGGTTATTGTTATATTCTATATATGTAGAGGCATGCCCATCGTCTGGGTGATTATTGTTATATTTTATATATGTAGAGGCATGCCCATCGTCTGGGTGATTATTGTTATATTTTATATATGTAGAGGCATGCCCATCTTCTGGGTGGTTATTGTTATATTCTATATATGTAGAGGCATGCCCATCTTCTGGGTGGTTATTGTTATATTTTATATATGTAGAGGCATGCCCATCTTCTGGGTGATTATTGCTATATTCTATATATGTAGAGGCATGCCCATCTTCTGGGTGGTTATTGTTATATTTTATATATGTAGAGGCATGCCCATCTTCTGGGTGGTTATTGTTATATTCTATATATGTAGAGGCATGCCCATCTTCTGGGTGGTTATTGTTATATTTTATATATGTAGAGGCATGCCCATCTTCTGGGTGGTTATTGTTATATTTTATATATGTAGAGGCATGCCCATCGTCTGGGTGGTTATTGTTATATTCTATATATGTAGAGGCATGCCCATCTTCTGGGTGATTATTGTTATATTTTATATATGTAGAGGCATGCCCATCGTGTGGTTGATTATTGTTATATTTTACATATGTAGAGGCATGCCCATCTTCTGGGTGATTATTGTTATATTTTATATATGTAGAGGCATGCCCATCGTCTGGGTGGTTATTGTTATATTTTATATATGTAGAGGCATGCCCATCTTCTGGGTGGTTATTGTTATATTCTATATATGTAGAGGCATGCCCATCTTCTGGGTGATTATTGTTATATTTTATATATGTAGAGGCATGCCCATCGTCTGGGTGGTTATTGTTATATTTTATATATGTAGAGGCATGCCCATCTTCTGGGTGGTTATTGTTATATTTTATATATGTAGAGGCATGCCCATCGTCTGGGTGGTTATTGGTTTTTATTTGATATTGTAATCGTTCTCTCTTGTACTGACTCCGCCCATCTGTTTTATTACTATTTATTTGGTGTCATGTGACAGATGAAATGCAGATTCACAATGGACAATAAGATTCTACTGATCCCAGGACCTGACAATCTAAAGGGCAAAACCTCAGCTCTCCCTTTGCCCTAGGTTCCCCACGTTATGGGCCAATTCTCCCCAGGGTTCCCCACATTCTGGGCCCATTCTCCCCAAGGTTCCCCACATTCTGGGCCCATTCTCCCCAAGGTTCCCCACGTTCTGGGCCAATTCTCCCAAGGGTTCCCCACATTCTGGGCCAATTCTCCCCACTGTTCCCCACATTCTGGGCCCATTCTCCCCAGGGTTCCCCACATTCTGGGCCCATTCTCCCCAGGGTTCCCCACATTCTGGGCCAATTCTCCCGTGGGTTCCCCACATTTTTGGCCCATTCTCCCCAGGGTTTCCCACATTCTGGGCCCATTCTCCCCAAGGTTTCCCACATTCTGGGCCCATTCTCCCCAGGGTTCCCCACGTTCTGGGCCAATTCTCCCAAGGGTTCCCCCACGTTCTGGGCCCATTCTCCCCGGGGTTCCCCACGTTCTGGGCCCATTCTCCCCAGGGTTCCCCACGTTCTGGGCCCATTCTCCCCAGGGATCCCCACATTCTGGGCCCATTCTCCCCAGGGTTCCCCACGTTCTGCGCCCATTCTTCCCTGTTCTCCACGATCTGTGCCCATTCTCCCCTGTTCTCCACGTTCTGGGCCCATTCTCCCCTGTTCTCCATGTTCTGCGCCCATTCTCCCCTTTTCTCCAAGTTCTGGGCCCATTCTCCCCTGTTCTCCCGTGGGTTCCCCACATTTTAGGCCCATTCTCCCCAGGGTTCCCCACGTTCTGGGCCCATTCTCCCCAGGGTTCCCCACGTTCTGGGCCCATTCTCCCCAGGGTTCCCCACGTTCTGGGCCCATTCTCCCCAGGGTTCCCAACGTTCTGGGCCCATTCTCCCCAGGGATCCCCACATTCTGGGCCCATTCTTCCCAGGGTTCCCCACGTTCTGCGTCCATTCTCCCCTGTTCTCCACGTTCAGTGTCCATTCTTCCCTTTTCTCCACGTTCTGCGCCGATTCTCCCCTGTTCTCCACGTTCTGCGCCCATTCTCCCCTGTTCTCCATGTTCTGGGCCCATTCTCCCCTGTTCTCCACGTTCTGGGCCCATTCTCCCCTGTTTTCCACGTTCTGGGCCCATTCTCCCTGTTCTCCACGTTCTGGGCCCGTTCTGCCCTGTTCTCCACGTTCTGCACCCATTCTCCCCTGTTCTCCACGTTCTGCGCCCATTCTCCCCTGTTCTCCATGTTCTGGGCCCATTCTCCCCTGTTCTCCACGTTCTGGGCCCATTCTCCCCTGTTTTCCACGTTCTGGGCCCATTCTCCCTGTTCTCCACGTTCTGGGCCCGTTCTGCCCTGTTCTCCACGTTCTGCACCCATTCTCCCCTGTTCTCCACGTTCTGCGCCCATTCTCTCCTGTTCTCCACGTTCTGCGCCCATTCTTTCCTGTTCTCCATGTTCTGGGCCCATTCTCCCTGTTCTCCACGTTCTGCGCCCATTCTCCACGTTCTGCGCCCATTCTCTCCTGTTCTCCATGTTCTGGGCCCGTTCTCCCCTGTTCTCCACGTTCTGCGCCCATTCTCCCCTGTTCTCCACGTTCTGCGCCCATTCTCTCCTGTTCTCCATGTTCTGGGTCCATTCTCCCCTGTTCCCCACGTTCTGCGCCCATTCTCCCCTGTTCTCCACGTTCTGGGCCCATTCTCCCCTGTTCCCCACGTTCTCCATCCATTCTCCCCTGTTCTCCACGTTCTGTGGCCATCCTCCCATGTTCCCCACATTCTGGGCCCATTCTCCCCTGTTCTCCACGTTCTGCGCCCATTCTCCCCTGTTCTCCATGTTCTGCGCCCATTCTCCCCTGTTCTCCACGTTCTGCGCCCATTCTCCCCTTTTCCCCACGTTCTGGGCCCATTCTCCCCTGTTCTCCACGTTCTGGGCCCATTCTCCCCTGTTCTCCACATTCTGGGCCCATTTTCCCCTGTTCTCCACGTTCTGCGCCCATTTTCCCCTGTTCTCCACGTTCTGCGCCCATTCTCCCCTGTTCTCCACGTTCTGCGCTCATTCTCCCCTGTTCTCTATGTTCTGCGCCCGTTCTCCCCTGTTCTCCACGTTCTGGGCCCATTCTCCCTGTACTCCACAATCTGGGCCCGTTCTCCCCTGTTCTCCACGTTCTATGTCCATTCTCCCCTGTTCTCCACGTTCTGGGCCAATTCTCCCCTCTTCTCCACGTTCTGCGTCCATTCTCCCCTCTTCTCCACGTTCTGGGCCCATTCTCCCCTGTTCTCCACGTTCTGCACCCATTCTCCCCTGTTCTCCACGTTCTGCGCCCATTCTCTCCTGTTCTCCACGTTCTGGGTCCATTCTCCCCTGTTCCCCACGTTCTGCGCCCATTCTCCCCTGTTCTCCACATTCTGCGCCCATTCTCCCCTTTTCCCCACGTTCTGGGCCCATTTTCCCCTGTTCTCCACGTTCTGCGCCCATTTTCCCCGGTTCTCCACGTTCTGTGCCCATTCTCTCCTGTTCTCCACGTTCTGGGCCCATTCTCCCCTGTTCCCCACGTTCTGCGCCCATTCTCCCCTGTTTTCCACGTTCTGGGCCCGTTCTCCCCTGTTCTCCACGTTCTGCGCCCAATCTCCCCTGTTCTCCACGTTCTGCGCCCATTCTCCCCTGTTCTCCACGTTCTGCGCCCATTCTCCCCTGTTCTCCACGTTCTGCACCCATTCTCTCCTGCTCTCCACGTTCTGGGCCCATTCTCTCCTGTTCTCCACGTTCTGGGCCCGTTCTCCCCTGTTCTCCACGTTCTGGGCCCGTTCTCCCCTGTTCTCCACGTTCTGCGCCCATTCTCCCCTGTTCTCCACGTTCTGCGCCCATTCTCTCCTGTTCTCCACGTTCTGCGCCCATTCTCTCCTGTTCTCCACGTTCTGGGCCCGTTCTCCCCTGTTCTCCACGTTCTGCGCCCATTCTCCCCTGTTCTCCACGTCCTGCGCCCATTCTCCCCTGTTCTCCACGTTCTGCGCCCATTCTCCCCTGTTCCCCACGTTCTGCGCCCATTCTCCCCTGTTCTCCACGTTCTGTGCCCATTCTCCCATGTTCCCCACATTCTGGGCCCATTTTCCCCTGTTCTCCACGTTCTGGGCCCATTCTCCCCTGTTCTCCACGTTCTGGGCCCATTCTCCCCTGTTCTCCACGTTCTGGGCCCATTCTCCCCTGTTCTCCGCGTTCTGGGCCCATTCTCACCTGTTCTCCGCGTTCTGCGCCCATTCTCCCCTTTTCCCCACGTTCTGGGCCCATTCTCCCCTGTTTTCCACGTTCTGGGCCCATTCTCCCCTCTTCTCCACGTTCTGGGCCAATTCTCCCCTCTTCTCCACGTTCTGGGCCCATTCTCCCCTCTTCTCCACGTTCTGGGCCCATTCTCCCCTGTTCCCCATGTTCTGCGTCCATTCTCCCCTGTTCTCCACGTTCTGGGCCCATTCTCCCCTGTTCTCCACGTTCTGAGCCCATTCTCCCCAGGGTTCCCCACGTTCTGGGCCCATTCTCCCCAGATTTCCCCACATTCTGTGCCCATTCTCCCCTGTTCTCCACGTTCTGGGCCCATTCTCCCCTGTTCCCCACGTTCTCCATCCATTTTCCCCTGTTCTCCACGTTCTGGGCCCATTCTCCCTGTTCTCCACGTTCTGCGCCCATTCTCCCCTGTTCCCCATGTTCTGGGCCCATTCTCCCATGTTCCCCACATTCTGGGCCAATTCTCCCATCTTCTCCACGTTCTGCGTCCATTCTCCCCTGTTCTCCACGTTCTGCGCTCATTCTCCCCTGTTCTCCACGTTCTGGGCCCGTTCTCCCCTGTTCTCCACGTTCTGGGCCCGTTCTCCCCTGTTCTCCACGTTCTGGGCCAATTCTCCCCTCTTCTCCATGTTCTGCGTCCATTCTCCCCTGTTCTCTATGTTCTGCGCTCATTCTCCCCTGTTCTCCACATTCTGGGCCCATTCTCTCCTGTTCTCCACGTTCTGCGCCCATTCTCCCCTGTTCTCCACGTTCTGGGCCCATTTTCCCCTGTTCTCCACGTTCTGCGCCCATTTTCCCCTGTTCTCCACGTTCTGCGCCCATTTTCCCCGGTTCTCCACGTTCTGTGCCCATTCTCTCCTGTTCTCCACGTTCTGGGCCCATTCTCCCCTGTTCCCCACGTTCTGCGCCCATTTTCCCCGGTTCTCCACGTTCTGGGCCCATTCTCCCCGGTTCTCCACGTTCTGGGCCCATTCTCCCCTGTTTTCCACGTTCTGGGCCCATTCTCCCTGTTCTCCACATTCTGGGCCCGTTCTCCCCTGTTCTCCACGTTCTGCGCCCATTCTCCCCTGTTCTCCACATTCTGGGCCCGTTCTCTCCTGCTCTCCACGTTCTGGGCCCATTCTCCCTGTTCTCCACGTTTTGCGCCCATTGGTGTGTGTGGGGGGGGGCGGAGGTGTGCGGGGCACGGAGGTGGGGGGGGGGGGCGGAGGTGTGGGGGGGGGGGCGGAGGTGTGGGGGGTGCGGGGCGGAGTCATATATCTATGAAACTAGGGTCAAATGTCGCTTTCTACACGGGAGGGGCAGACACTTGGGGTCAGAGCAAAACTATAGAATTTAAGGTATGTGAGTAGGTGTCACCTCAGGGACAGGAGCGTGTCCCACAAGTCCCAGAATCTTCTAGTCTTTTTACTTGGTGATTCTATAGATGAGGATTTCTGGATAGTCAGATACGGGACCTCAATGAACTCTTAACAGCGCCTCTACAGGACATGAAAAGTATTACAGGATTGTCATTAAATCCATTAAAAGTGAGGGGCCATTTTTTCCTGCCTGTGGCCCCTTTTTCACGGTAGGTTCTTCTAATACTATGTCACGGTTTGGAGCTTCTGGGCCCCGATCTGTACCAAGTCCCCCAAGGACTGTGCACTCACTGGTGTCTTCTGATATACACAGGGCCTTTGGGTCCCTGGTGCAGCTGCCTCCTTTGTTTAACCATTGATGTCCCCATGTGTTGTTGGCCCCGCTGACCCCTGGGGCCCTTATGTTATTTACATGTACGTCGCATTGTCTCATCTTGTTTTTTCTAATTACAGAAAGTTCTGTTTTCTATAAAGATGGAAGTGTAACCGGGGAAGATAAAGACAATGTGACTAGGAGAGGCCCATGGAAGGCCCGGAACGTCAGTAGGTGGAACTGAGGGCTGAATGGATGAGGGACAATGAGACCAACAATGAGGCCATCAATCTGCCTGTCAGTTGGGGTCATTCTCTTCTTTAGAATCATCCCCTCGTGTGTGACCAGAGTGAAGAGACCCCCGAGATGGAAGTGTCCGGCGTCCTGTAACTGCACCGTGGACAATGTCCTGTGCGATGGCTCCAGCTCCATCCCCAGCACTTATTCCTTGGACATCATCTCCGTGTAGGTCAAACCAGACCCGACCCCCACGGTGCCCGATCTTGTACCTCGGCATTTGTTTCCCAACACAAAATACTTCAAAGCATCTAAACATTTTCACCCCCGTTGTGCCCATATCTGTCAGGGAAGGGTCCAGAACACATTACCCCCCCATACACATTACCCCCCATACACATTACCCCCCATACACATTATCCCCCATACACATTATCCCCCATACACATTATCCCCCAGATACACATTATCCCCCCATACATATTATCCCCCCTATACACATTACCCCCCCCATACACATTACCCCCCCATACACATTACCCCCCCATACACATTACCCCCCCATACACATTACCCCCCATACACATTACCCCCCCCATACACATTATCCCCCCATACACATTACCCCCCCTACACATTACCCCCATACACATTATCCCCCCATACACATTATCCCCCCATACACATTACCCCCCATACACATTACCCCCCCTACACATTGTCCCCCTATACACATCCCCCCCCCCTACACATTATCCCCCCATACACATTATCCCCCCATACACATTACCCCCCCTACACATTACCCCCATACACATTATCCCCCCATACACATTATCCCCCCATACACATTACCCCCCATACACATTACCCCCCCTACACATTGTCCCCCTATACACATCCCCCCCCCTACACATTATCCCCCCCATACACATTATCCCCCCCCATACACATTACCCCCATACACATTATCCCCCCCGTACACATTATCCCCCCTGTACACATTATCCCCCCCCGTACACATTATCCCCCCCGTACACATATCCCCCCATACACATTACCCCACCATACACATTACCCCCCTACACATTACCCCCCAAACACATTATCCCCCCCATACACATTACCCCCCCCATACACGTTACCCCCCCATACACATTACCCCCCCTACACATTATCCCCATACACATTATCCCCCCATACACATTACCCCCACATACA
>NW_026609298.1:0-35652 GCF_029499605.1 Hyla sarda
GTGCCACTGTCTGCACCAGCACAGAAAGTTTTGAGCAGATATCTCCTTCCATTCGGCCGGAATTGCAAGAAGTTTGTGCATCTTCTATGTTCGTCGCGGTCAATGGCAAAAGGCGCTTATCTTCAATCTAGGTGTTTCTGCGTGCTGCGCCGGCCCAAAGAGTGCCCGGCGGAAAACGACAACCCAGGCATGTCGGGTGCCACTGTCTGCACCTGCACAGAAAGTTGTGAGCAGATATCTCCTTCCGTTCGGCCGGAATTGAAATAAGTTTGTGCATCTTCAATGTTGGTCGCGGTCAATGACAAAAAGGCGCTTATCTTCAATCTAGGTGTTTCTGCGTGCTGCTCCGGCCCAAAGAGTGCCCGGCTGAAAACGACAACGCAGGCATGTCGGGTGCCACTGTCTGCATCTGCACAGAAAGTTTTGAGCAGATATCTTCTTTCGTTCGGCCGGAATTGCAAGACGTTTGTGCATCTTCAATATTGGTCACGGTCAATGTCAAAAAGCCCTTATCTGCAATCTAAGTGTTTCTGCGTGCTGCGCCGGCCCAAAGAGTGCCCGGCTGAAAACAACAACGCAGGCATGTCGGGTTCCACTGTCTGCACCAGCTCAGAAAGTTTTGAGCAGATATCTCCTTCCATTCGGCCGGAATTGCAAGAAGTTTGTGCATCTTCTATGTTCGTCGCGGTCAATGGCAAAAGGCGCTTATCTTCAATCTAGGTGTTTCTGCGTGCTGCGCCGGCCCAAAGAGTGCCCGGCGGAAAACGACAACGCAGGCATGTCGGGTGCCACTGTCTGCACCTGCACAGAAAGTTGTGAGCAGATATCTCCTTCCATTCTGCCGGAATTGCAAGACGTTTGTGCATCTTCAATGTTGGTCGCGGTCAATGACAAAAAGGCGCTTATCTTCAATCTAGGTGTTTCTGCGTGCTGCTCCGGCCCAAAGAGTGCTCGGCGGAAAACGACGACGCAGGCATGTCGGGTGCCACTGTCTACACCTGCACAGAAAGTTTTGAGCAGATATCTCCTTCCATTCGGCCGGAATTGCAAGAAGTTTGTGCATCTTCTATGTTCGTCGCGGTCAATGGCAAAAGGCGCTTATCTTCAATCTAGGTGTTTCTGCGTGCTGCTCCGGCCCAAAGAGTGCCCGGCGGAAAACGACAACGCAGGCATGTCGGGTGCCACTGTCTACACTTGCACAGAAAGTTTTGAGCAGATATCTCCTTCCATTCGGCCGTAATTGCAAGAAGTTTGTGCATCTTCAATGTTGGTCGCGGTCAATGACAAAAAGACGCTTATCTTCAATCTAGGTGTTTCTGCGTGCTGCTCCGGCCCAAAGAGTGCCCGGCGGAAAACGACAACGCAGGCATGTCGGGTGCCACTGTCTGCACCTGCACAGAAAGTTTTGAGCAGATATCTCCTTCCATTCGGCCGGAATTGCAAGAAGTTTGTGCATCTTCTATGTTCGTCGCGGTCAATGGCAAAAGGCGCTTATCTTCAATCTAGGTGTTTCTGTGTGCTGCGCCGGCCCAAAGAGTGCCCGGCGGAAAACGACAACGCAGGCATGTCGAGTTCCACTGTCTACACCTGCACAGAAAGTTTTGAGCAGATATCTCCTTCTATTCCGCCGGAATTGCAAGAAGTTTGTGCATCTTCTATGTTCGTCGCGGTCAATGGCAAAAGGCGCTTATCTTCGATCTAGGTGTTTCTGCGTGCTGCGCCGGCCCAAAGAGTGCCCTGCGAAAAACGACAACGCAGGCATGTCGGGTGCCACTGTCTGCACCTGCACAGAAAGTTGTGAGCAGATATCTCCTTCCATTCGGCCGGAATTGCAAGACGTTTGTGCATCTTCAATGTTGGTCGCGGTCTATGACAAAAAGGCGCTTATCTTCAATCTAGGTGTTTCTGCGTGCTGCTCCGGCCCAAAGAGTGCCCGGCTGAAAACGACAACGCAGGCATGTCGGGTGCCACTGTCTGCACCTGCACATAAAGTTTTGAGCAGATATCTTCTTTCGTTCGGCCGGAATTGCAAGACGTTTGTGCATCTTCAATATTGGTCACGGTCAATGTCAAAAAGCCCTTATCTGCAATCTAGGTGTTTCTGCGTGCTGCGCCGGCCCAAAGAGTGCCCGGCGGAAAACGACAACGCAGGCATGTCGAGTGCCACTGTCTACACCTGCACAGAAAGTTTTGAGCAGATATCTTCTTCCGTTCGGCCGGAATTGCAAGACGTTTGTGCATCTTCAATATTGGTCCCCGTCAAAGTCAAAAAGCCCTTATCTGCAATCTAGGTGTTTTTGCGTGCTGCGCCGGCACAAAGAGTGCCCGGCTGAAAACGACAACGCAGGCATGTCGGGTGCCACTGTCTGCACCAGCACAGAAAGTTTTGAGCAGATATCTCCTTCCATTCGGCCGGAATTGCAAGAAGTTTGTGCATCTTCTATGTTCGTCGCGGTCAATGGCAAAAGGCGCTTATCTTCAATCTAGGTGTTTCTGCGTGCTGCGCCGGCCCAAAGAGTGCCCGGCGGAAAACGACAACCCAGGCATGTCGGGTGCCACTGTCTGCACCTGCACAGAAAGTTGTGAGCAGATATCCCCTTCCGTTCGGCCGGAATTGAAATAAGTTTGTGCATCTTCAATGTTGGTCGCGGTCAATGACAAAAAGGCGCTTATCTTCAATCTAGGTGTTTCTGCGTGCTGCTCCGGCCCAAAGAGTGCCCGTCTGAAAACGACAACGCAGGCATGTCGGGTGCCACTGTCTGCATCTGCACAGAAAGTTTTGAGCAGATATCTTCTTTCGTTCGGCCGGAATTGCAAGACGTTTGTGCATCTTCAATATTGGTCACGGTCAATGTCAAAAAGCCCTTATCTGCAATCTAAGTGTTTCTGCGTGCTGCGCCGGCCCAAAGAGTGCCCGGCTGAAAACAACAACGCAGGCATGTCGGGTTCCACTGTCTGCGCCAGCTCAGAAAGTTTTGAGCAGATATCTCCTTCTATTCGGCCGGAATTGCAAGAAGTTTGTGCATCTTCTATGTTCGTCGCGGTCAATGGCAAAAGGCGCTTATCTTCAATCTAGGTGTTTCTGCGTGCTGCGCCGGCCCAAAGAGTGCCCGGCGGAAAACGACAACGCAGGCATGTCGGGTGCCACTGTCTGCATCTGCACAGAAAGTTGTGAGCAGATATCTCCTTCCATTCGGCCGGAATTGCAAGACGTTTGTGCATCTTCAATATTGGTCACGGTCAATGTCAAAAAGCCCTTATCTGCAATCTAGGTGTTTCTGCGTGCTGCGCCGGCCCAAAGAGTGCCCGGCTGAAAACGACAACGCAGGCATGTCGGGTGCCACTGTCTGCACCTGCACAGAAAGTTTTGAGCAGATATCTCCTTCCATTCGGCCGGAATTGCAAGAAGTTTGTGCATCTTCTATGTTCGTCGCGGTCAATGGCAAAAGGCGCTTATCTTCAATCTAGGTGTTTCTGCGTGCTGCGCCGGCCCAAAGAGTGCCCGGCGGAAAACGACAACGCAGGCATGTCGGGTGCCACTGTCTGCACCTGCACAGAAAGTTGTGAGCAGATATCTCCTTCCGTTCGGCCGGAATTGAAAGAAGTTTGTGCATCTTCAATGTTGGTCGCGGTCAATGACAAAAAGACGCTTATCTTCAATCTAGGTGTTTCTGCTTGCTGCTCCGGCCCAAAGAGTGGCCGGCTGAAAACGACAACGCAGGCATGTCGGGTGCCACTGTCTGCACCTGCACAGAAAGTTTTGAGCAGATATCTCCTTCCATTCGGCCGGAATTGCAAGAAGTTTGTGCATCTTCTATGTTCGTCGCGGTCAATGGCAAAAGGCGCTTATCTTCAATCTAGGTGTTTCTGTGTGCTGCGCCGGCCCAAAGAGTGCCCGGCGGAAAACGACAACGCAGGCATGTCGAGTTCCACTGTCTACACCTGCACAGAAAGTTTTGAGCAGATATCTCCTTCTATTCCGCCGGAATTGCAAGAAGTTTGTGCATCTTCTATGTTCGTCGCGGTCAATGGCAAAAGGCGCTTATCTTCGATCTAGGTGTTTCTGCGTGCTGCGCCGGCCCAAAGAGTGCCCTGCGAAAAACGACAACGCAGGCATGTCGGGTGCCACTGTCTGCACCTGCACAGAAAGTTGTGAGCAGATATCTCCTTCCATTCGGCCGGAATTGCAAGACGTTTGTGCATCTTCAATGTTGGTCGCGGTCAATGACAAAAAGGCGCTTATCTTCAATCTAGGTGTTTCTGCGTGCTGCTCCGGCCCAAAGAGTGCCCGGCTGAAAACGACAACGCAGGCATGTCAGGTGCCACTGTCTGCACCTGCACATAAAGTTTTGAGCAGATATCTTCTTTCGTTCGGCCGGAATTGCAAGACGTTTGTGCATCTTCAATATTGGTCACGGTCAATGTCAAAAAGCCCTTATCTGCAATCTAGGTGTTTCTGCGTGCTGCGCCGGCCCAAAGAGTGCCCGGCGGAAAACGACAACGCAGGCATGTCGAGTGCCACTGTCTACACCTGCACAGAAAGTTTTGAGCAGATATCATCTTCCGTTCGGCCGGAATTGCAAGACGTTTGTGCATCTTCAATATTGGTCCCGGTCAATGTCAAAAAGCCCTTATCTGCAATCTAGGTGTTTTTGCGTGCTGCGTCGGCACAAAGAGTGCCCGGCTGAAAACGACAACGCAGGCATGTCGGGTGCCACTGTCTCCACCTGCACAGAAAGTTGTGAGCAGATATCTCCTTCCGTTCGGCCGGAATTGAAATAAGTTTGTGCATCTTCAATGTTGGTCGCGGTCAATGACAAAAAGGCGCTTATCTTCAATCTAGGTGTTTCTGCGTGCTGCTCCGGCCCAAAGAGTGCCCGGCTGAAAACGACAACGCAGGCATGTCGGGTGCCACTGTCTGCACCTGCACAGAAAGTTTTGAGCAGATATCTTCTTTCGTTCGGCCGGAATTGCAAGACGTTTGTGCATCTTCAATATTGGTCACGGTCAATGTCAAAAAGCCCTTATCTGCAATCTAAGTGTTTCTGCGTGCTGCGCCGGCCCAAAGAGTGCCCGGCTGAAAACAACAACGCAGGCATGTCGGGTTCCACTGTCTGCACCAGCTCAGAAAGTTTTGAGCAGATATCTCCTTCTATTCGGCCGGAATTGCAAGAAGTTTGTGCATCTTCTATGTTCGTCGCGGTCAATGGCAAAAGGCGCTTATCTTCAATCTAGGTGTTTCTGCGTGCTGCGCCGGCCCAAAGAGTGCACGGCGGAAAACGACAACGCAGGCATGTCGGGTGCCACTGTCTGCATCTGCACAGAAAGTTTTGAGCAGATATCTCCTTCCATTCGGCCGGAATTGCAAGACGTTTGTGCATCTTCAATATTGGTCACGGTCAATGTCAAAAAGCCCTTATCTGCAATCTAGGTGTTTCTGCGTGCTGCGCCGGCCCAAAGAGTGCCCCGCTGAAAACGACAACGCAGGCATGTCGGGTGCCACTGTCTGCACCTGCACAGAAAGTTTTGAGCAGATATCTCCTTCCATTCGGCCGGAATTGCAAGAAGTTTGTGCATCTTCTATGTTCGTCGCGGTCAATGGCAAAAGGCGCTTATCTTCAATCTAGGTGTTTCTGCGTGCTGCGCCGGCCCAAAGAGTGCCCGGCGGAAAACGACAACGAAGGCATGTCGGGTGCCACTGTCTGCACCTGCACAGAAAGTTGTGAGCAGATATCTCCTTCCGTTCGGCCGGAATTGAAAGAAGTTTGTGCATCTTCAATGTTGGTCGCGGTCAATGACAAAAAGACGCTTATCTTCAATCTAGGTGTTTCTGCGTGCTGCTCCGGCCCAAAGAGTGGCCGGCTGAAAACGACAACGCAGGCATGTCGGGTGCCACTGTCTGCACCTGCACAGAAAGTTTTGAGCAGATATCTCCTTCCATTCGGCCGGAATTGCAAGAAGTTTGTGCATCTTCAATGTTGGTCACGGGCAATGACAAAAAGACGGTTATCTTCAATCTAGGTGTTTCTGCTTGCTGCTCCGGCCCAAAGAGTGGCCGGCTGAAAACGACAACGCAGGCATGTCGGGTGCCACTGTCTGCACCTGCACAGAAAGTTTTGAGCAGATATCTCCTTCCATTCGGCCGGAATTGCAAGAAGTTTGTGCATCTTCTATGTTCGTCGCGGTCAATGGCAAAAGGCGCTTATCTTCAATCTAGGTGTTTCTGTGTGCTGCGCCGGCCCAAAGAGTGCCCGGCGGAAAACGACAACGCAGGCATGTCGAGTTCCACTGTCTACACCTGCACAGAAAGTTTTGAGCAGATATCTCCTTCTATTCCGCCGGAATTGCAAGAAGTTTGTGCATCTTCTATGTTCGTCGCGGTCAATGGCAAAAGGCGCTTATCTTCGATCTAGGTGTTTCTGCGTGCTGCGCCGGCCCAAAGAGTGCCCTGCGAAAAACGACAACGCAGGCATGTCGGGTGCCACTGTCTGCACCTGCACAGAAAGTTGTGAGCAGATATCTCCTTCCATTCGGCCGGAATTGCAAGACGTTTGTGCATCTTCAATGTTGGTCGCGGTCAATGACAAAAAGGCGCTTATCTTCAATCTAGGTGTTTCTGCGTGCTGCTCCGGCCCAAAGAGTGCCCGGCTGAAAACGACAACACAGGCAAGTCGGGTGCCACTGTCTGCACCTGCACATAAAGTTTTGAGCAGATATCTTCTTTCGTTCGGCCGGAATTGCAAGACGTTTGTGCATCTTCAATATTGGTCACGGTCAATGTCAAAAAGCCCTTATCTGCAATCTAGGTGTTTCTGCGTGCTGCGCCGGCCCAAAGAGTGCCCGGCGGAAAACGACAACGCAGGCATGTCGAGTGCCACTGTCTACACCTGCACAGAAAGTTTTGAGCAGATATCTTCTTCCGTTCGGCCGGAATTGCAAGACGTTTGTGCATCTTCAATATTGGTACCGGTCAATGTCAAAAAGCCCTTATCTGCAATCTAGGTGTTTTTGCGTGCTGCGCCGGCACAAAGAGTGCCCGGCTGAAAACGACAACGCAGGCATGTCGGGTGCCACTGTCTGCACCAGCACAGAAAGTTTTGAGCAGATATCTCCTTCCATTCGGCCGGAATTGCAAGAAGTTTGTGCATCTTCTATGTTCGTCGCGGTCAATGGCAAAAGGCGCTTATCTTCAATCTAGGTGTTTCTGCGTGCTGCGCCGGCCCAAAGAGTGCCCGGCGGAAAACGACAACCCAGGCATGTCGGGTGCCACTGTCTGCACCTGCACAGAAAGTTGTGAGCAGATATCTCCTTCCGTTCGGCCGGAATTGAAATAAGTTTGTGCATCTTCAATGTTGGTCGCGGTCAATGACAAAAAGGCGCTTATCTTCAATCTAGGTGTTTCTGCGTGCTGCTCCGGCCCAAAGAGTGCCCGGCTGAAAACGACAACACAGGCATGTCGGGTGCCACTGTCTGCACCTGCACAGAAAGTTTTGAGCAGATATCTTCTTTCGTTCGGCCGGAATTGCAAGACGTTTGTGCATCTTCAATATTGGTCACGGTCAATGTCAAAAAGCCCTTATCTGCAATCTAAGTGTTTCTGCGTGCTGCGCCGGCCCAAAGAGTGCCCGGCTGAAAACAACAACGCAGGCATGTCGGGTTCCACTGTCTGCACCAGCTCAGAAAGTTTTGAGCAGATATCTCCTTCTATTCGGCCGGAATTGCAAGAAGTTTGTGCATCTTCTATGTTCGTCGCGGTCAATGGCAAAAGGCGCTTATCTTCAATCTAGGTGTTTCTGCGTGCTGCGCCGGCCCAAAGAGTGCCCGGCGGAAAACGACAACGCAGGCATGTCGGGTGCCACTGTCTGCATCTGCACAGAAAGTTGTGAGCAGATATCTCCTTCCATTCGGCCGGAATTGCAAGACGTTTGTGCATCTTCAATATTGGTCACGGTCAATGTCAAAAAGCCCTTATCTGCAATCTAGGTGTTTCTGCGTGCTGCGCCGGCCCAAAGAGTGCCCGGCTGAAAACGACAACGCAGGCATGTCGGGTGCCACTGTCTGCACCTGCACAGAAAGTTTTGAGCAGATATCTCCTTCCATTCGGCCGGAATTGCAAGAAGTTTGTGCATCTTCTATATTCGTCGCGATCAATGGCAAAAGGCGCTTATCTTCAATCTAGGTGTTTCTGTGTGCTGCGCCGGCCCAAAGAGTGCCCGGCGGAAAACGACAACGCAGGCATGTCGGGTGCCACTGTCTGCACCTGCACAGAAAGTTGTGAGTAGATATCTCCTTCCGTTCGGCCGGAATTGAAAGAAGTTTGTGCATCTTCAATGTTGGTCGGTCAATGACAAAAAGACGCTTATCTTCAATCTAGGTGTTTCTGCGTGCTGCTCCGGCCCAAAGAGTGGCCGGCTGAAAACGACAACGCAGGCATGTCGGGTGCCACTGTCTGCACCTGCACAGAAAGTTTTGAGCAGATATCTCCTTCCATTCGGCTGGAATTGCAAGAAGTTTGTGCATCTTCAATGTTGGTCGCGGTCAATGACAAAAAGACGCTTATCTTCAATCTAGGTGTTTCTGCTTGCTGCTCCGGCCCAAAGAGTGGCCGGCTGAAAACGACAACGCAGGCATGTCGGGTGCCACTGTCTGCACCTGCACAGAAAGTTTTGAGCAGATATCTCCTTCCATTCGGCCGGAATTGCAAGAAGTTTGTGCATCTTCTATGTTCGTCGCGGTCAATGGCAAAAGGCGCTTATCTTCAATCTAGGTGTTTCTGTGTGCTGCGCCGGCCCAAAGAGTGCCCGGCGGAAAACGACAACGCAGGCATGTCGAGTTCCACTGTCTACACCTGCACAGAAAGTTTTGAGCAGATATCTCCTTCTATTCCGCCGGAATTGCAAGAAGTTTGTGCATCTTCTATGTTCGTCGCGGTCAATGGCAAAAGGCGCTTATCTTCGATCTAGGTGTTTCTGCGTGCTGCGCCGGCCCAAAGAGTGCCCTGCGAAAAACGACAACGCAGGCATGTCGGGTGCCACTGTCTGCACCTGCACAGAAAGTTGTGAGCAGATATCTCCTTCCATTCGGCCGGAATTGCAAGACGTTTGTGCATCTTCAATGTTGGTCGCGGTCAATGACAAAAAGGCGCTTATCTTCAATCTAGGTGTTTCTGCGTGCTGCTCCGGCTCAAAGAGTGCCCGGCTGAAAACGACAACGCAGGCATGTCGGGTGCCACTGTCTGCACCTGCACATAAAGTTGTGAGCAGATATCTCCTTCCGTTCGGCCGGAATTGAAATAAGTTTGTGCATCTTCAATGTTGGTCGCGGTCAATGACAAAAAGGCGCTTATCTTCAATCTAGGTGTTTCTGCGTGCTGCTCCGGCCCAAAGAGTGCCCGGCTGAAAACGACAACGCAGGCATGTCGGGTGCCACTGTCTGCATCTGCACAGAAAGTTTTGAGCAGATATCTTCTTTCGTTCGGCCGGAATTGCAAGACGTTTGTGCATCTTCAATATTGGTCACGGTCAATGTCAAAAAGCCCTTATCTGCAATCTAAGTGTTTCTGCGTGCTGCGCCGGCCCAAAGAGTGCCCGGCTGAAAACAACAACGCAGGCATGTCGGGTTCCACTGTCTGCACCAGCTCAGAAAGTTTTGAGCAGATATCTCCTTCTATTCGGCCGGAATTGCAAGAAGTTTGTGCATCTTCTATGTTCGTCGCGTTCAATGGCAAAAGGCGCTTATCTTCAATCTAGGTGTTTCTGCGTGCTGCGCCGGCCCAAAGAGTGCCCGGCGGAAAACGACAACGCAGGCATGTCGGGTGCCACTGTCTGCATCTGCACAGAAAGTTGTGAGCAGATATCTCCTTCCATTCGGCCGGAATTGCAAGACGTTTGTGCATCTTCAATATTGGTCACGGTCAATGTCAAAAAGCCCTTATCTGCAATCTAGGTGTTTCTGCGTGCTGCGCCGGCCCAAAGAGTGCCCGGCTGAAAACGACAACGCAGGCATGTCGGGTGCCACTGTCTGCACCAGCACAGAAAGTTTTGAGCAGATATCTCCTTCCATTCGGCCGGAATTGCAAGAAGTTTGTGCATCTTCTATGTTCGTCGCGGTCAATGGCAAAAGGCGCTTATCTTCAATCTAGGTGTTTCTGCGTGCTGCGCCGGCCCAAAGAGTGCCCGGCGGAAAACGACAACGCAGGCATGTCGGGTGCCACTGTCTGCACCTGCACAGAAAGTTGTGAGCAGATATCTCCTTCCGTTCGGCCGGAATTGAAAGACGTTTGTGCATCTTCAATGTTGGTCGCGGTCAATGACAAAAAGACGCTTATCTTCAATCTAGGTGTTTCTGCGTGCTGCTCCGGCCCAAAGAGTGGCCGGCTGAAAACGACAACGCAGGCATGTCGGGTGCCACTGTCTGCACCTGCACAGAAAGTTTTGAGCAGATATCTCCTTCCATTCGGCCGGAATTGCAAGAAGTTTGTGCATCTTCTATGTTCGTCGCGGTCAATGGCAAAAGGCGCTTATCTTCATTCTAGGTGTTTCTGCGTGCTGCTCCGGCCCAAAGAGTGCCCGGCGGAAAACGACAACGCAGGCATGTCGGGTGCCACTGTCTACACTTGCACAGAAAGTTTTGAGCAGATATCTCCTTCCATTCGTCCGGAATTGCAAGAAGTTTGTGCATCTTCAATGTTGGTCGCGGTCAATGACAAAATGACGCTTATCTTCAATCTAGGTGTTTCTGCGTGCTGCTCCGGCCCAAAGAGTGCCCGGCGGAAAACGACAACGCAGGCATGTCGGGTGCCACTGTCTACACTTGCACAGAAAGTTTTGAGCAGATATCTCCTTCCATTCGTCCGGAATTGCAAGAAGTTTGTGCATCTTCAATGTTGGTCGCGGTCAATGACAAAATGACGCTTATCTTCAATCTAGGTGTTTCTGCGTGCTGCTCCGGCCCAAAGAGTGCCCGGCGGAAAACGACAACGCAGGCATGTCGAGTTCCACTGTCTACACCTGCACAGAAAGTTTTGAGCAGATATCTCCTTCTATTCCGCCGGAATTGCAAGAAGTTTGTGCATCTTCTATGTTCGTCGCGGTCAATGGCAAAAGGCGCTTATCTTCGATCTAGGTGTTTCTGCGTGCTGCGCCGGCCCAAAGAGTGCCCTGCGAAAAACGACAACGCAGGCATGTCGGGTGCCACTGTCTGCACCTGCACAGAAAGTTGTGAGCAGATATCTCCTTCCATTCGGCCGGAATTGCAAGACGTTTGTGCATCTTCAATGTTGGTCGCGGTCTATGACAAAAAGGCGCTTATCTTCAATCTAGGTGTTTCTGCGTGCTGCTCCGGCCCAAAGAGTGCCCGGCTGAAAACGACAACGCAGGCATGTCGGGTGCCACTGTCTGCACCTGCACATAAAGTTTTGAGCAGATATCTTCTTTCGTTCGGCCGGAATTGCAAGACGTTTGTGCATCTTCAATATTGGTCACGGTCAATGTCAAAAAGCCCTTATCTGCAATCTAGGTGTTTCTGCGTGCTGCGCCGGCCCAAAGAGTGCCCGGCGGAAAACGACAACGCAGGCATGTCGAGTGCCACTGTCTACACCTGCACAGAAAGTTTTGAGCAGATATCTTCTTCCGTTCGGCCGGAATTGCAAGACGTTTGTGCATCTTCAATATTGGTCCCGGTCAATGTCAAAAAGCCCTTATCTGCAATCTAGGTGTTTTTGCGTGCTGCGCCGGCACAAAGAGTGCCCGGCTGAAAACGACAACGCAGGCATGTCGGGTGCCACTGTCTGCACCAGCACAGAAAGTTTTGAGCAGATATCTCCTTCCATTCGGCCGGAATTGCAAGAAGTTTGTGCATCTTCTATGTTCGTCGCGGTCAATGGCAAAAGGCGCTTATCTTCAATCTAGGTGTTTCTGCGTGCTGCGCCGGCCCAAAGAGTGCCCGGCGGAAAACGACAACCCAGGCATGTCGGGTGCCACTGTCTGCACCTGCACAGAAAGTTGTGAGCAGATATCTCCTTCCGTTCGGCCGGAATTGAAATAAGTTTGTGCATCTTCAATGTTGGTCGCGGTCAATGACAAAAAGGCGCTTATCTTCAATCTAGGTGTTTCTGCGTGCTGCTCCGGCCCAAAGAGTGCCCGGCTGAAAACGACAACGCAGGCATGTCGGGTGCCACTGTCTGCATCTGCACAGAAAGTTTTGAGCAGATATCTTCTTTCGTTCGGCCGGAATTGCAAGACGTTTGTGCATCTTCAATATTGGTCACGGTCAATGTCAAAAAGCCCTTATCTGCAATCTAAGTGTTTCTGCGTGCTGCGCCGGCCCAAAGAGTGCCCGGCTGAAAACAACAACGCAGGCATGTCGGGTTCCACTGTCTGCACCAGCTCAGAAAGTTTTGAGCAGATATCTCCTTCCATTCGGCCGGAATTGCAAGAAGTTTGTGCATCTTCTATGTTCGTCGCGGTCAATGGCAAAAGGCGCTTATCTTCAATCTAGGTGTTTCTGCGTGCTGCGCCGGCCCAAAGAGTGCCCGGCGGAAAACGACAACGCAGGCATGTCGGGTGCCACTGTCTGCACCTGCACAGAAAGTTGTGAGCAGATATCTCCTTCCATTCTGCCGGAATTGCAAGACGTTTGTGCATCTTCAATGTTGGTCGCGGTCAATGACAAAAAGGCGCTTATCTTCAATCTAGGTGTTTCTGCGTGCTGCTCCGGCCCAAAGAGTGCTCGGCGGAAAACGACGACGCAGGCATGTCGGGTGCCACTGTCTACACCTGCACAGAAAGTTTTGAGCAGATATCTCCTTCCATTCGGCCGGAATTGCAAGAAGTTTGTGCATCTTCTATGTTCGTCGCGGTCAATGGCAAAAGGCGCTTATCTTCAATCTAGGTGTTTCTGCGTGCTGCGCCGGCCCAAAGAGTGCCCGGCGGAAAACGACAACGCAGGCATGTCGGGTGCCACTGTCTGCACCTGCACAGAAAGTTGTGAGCAGATATCTCCTTCCGTTCGGCCGGAATTGAAAGAAGTTTGTGCATCTTCAATGTTGGTCGCGGTCAATGACAAAAAGACGCTTATCTTCAATCTAGGTGTTTCTGCGTGCTGCTCCGGCCCAAAGAGTGGCCGGCTGAAAACGACAACGCAGGCATGTCGGGTGCCACTGTCTGCACCTGCACAGAAAGTTTTGAGCAGATATCTCCTTCCATTCGGCCGGAATTGCAAGAAGTTTGTGCATCTTCAATGTTGGTCGCGGTCAATGACAAAAAGACGCTTATCTTCAATCTAGGTGTTTCTGCTTGCTGCTCCGGCCCAAAGAGTGGCCGGCTGAAAACGACAACGCAGGCATGTCGGGTGCCACTGTCTGCACCTGCACAGAAAGTTTTGAGCAGATATCTCCTTCCATTCGGCCGGAATTGCAAGAAGTTTGTGCATCTTCTATGTTCGTCGCGGTCAATGGCAAAAGGCGCTTATCTTCAATCTAGGTGTTTCTGCGTGCTGCGCCGGCCCAAAGAGTGCCCGGCGGAAAACGACACCCCAGGCATGTCGGGTGCCACTGTCTGCACCTGCACAGAAAGTTGTGAGCAGATATCTCCTTCCGTTCGGCCGGAATTGAAATAAGTTTGTGCATCTTCAATGTTGGTCGCGGTCAATGACAAAAAGGCGCTTATCTTCAATCTAGGTGTTTCTGCGTGCTGCTCCGGCCCAAAGAGTGCCCGGCTGAAAACGACAACGCAGGCATGTCGGGTGCCACTGTCTGCATCTGCACAGAAAGTTTTGAGCAGATATCTTCTTTCGTTCGGCCGGAATTGCAAGACGTTTGTGCATCTTCAATATTGGTCACGGTCAATGTCAAAAAGCCCTTATCTGCAATCTAAGTGTTTCTGCGTGCTGCGCCGGCCCAAAGAGTGCCCGGCTGAAAACAACAACGCAGGCATGTCGGGTTCCACTGTCTGCACCAGCTCAGAAAGTTTTGAGCAGATATCTCCTTCCATTCGGCCGGAATTGCAAGAAGTTTGTGCATCTTCTATGTTCGTCGCGGTCAATGGCAAAAGGCGCTTATCTTCAATCTAGGTGTTTCTGCGTGCTGCGCCGGCCCAAAGAGTGCCCGGCGGAAAACGACAACCCAGGCATGTCGGGTGCCACTGTCTGCACCTGCACAGAAAGTTGTGAGCAGATATCTCCTTCCGTTCGGCCGGAATTGAAATAAGTTTGTGCATCTTCAATGTTGGTCGCGGTCAATGACAAAAAGGCGCTTATCTTCAATCTAGGTGTTTCTGCGTGCTGCTCCGGCCCAAAGAGTGCCCGGCTGAAAACGACAACGCAGGCATGTCGGGTGCCACTGTCTGCACCTGCACAGAAAGTTTTGAGCAGATATCTTTTTTCGTTCGGCCGGAATTGCAAGACGTTTGTGCATCTTCAATATTGGTCACGGTCAATGTCAAAAAGCCCTTATCTGCAATCTAAGTGTTTCTGCGTGCTGCGCCGGCCCAAAGAGTGCCCACAGAAAACAACAACGCAGGCATGTCGGGTTCCACTGTCTGCACCAGCTCAGAAAGTTTTGAGCAGATATCTCCTTCCATTCGGCCGGAATTGCAAGAAGTTTGTGCATCTTCTATGTTCGTCGCGGTCAATGGCAAAAGGCGCTTATCTTCAATCTAGGTGTTTCTGCGTGCTGCGCCGGCCCAAAGAGTGCCCGGCGGAAAACGACAACGCAGGCAAGTCGGGTGCCACTGTCTGCACCTGCACAGAAAGTTGTGAGCAGATATCTCCTTCCATTCGGCCGGAATTGCAAGACGTTTGTGCATCTTCAATATTGGTCACGGTCAATGTCAAAAAGCCCTTATCTGCAATCTAAGTGTTTCTGCGTGCTGCGCCGGCCCAAAGAGTGCCCGGCTGAAAACAACAACGCAGGCATGTCGGGTGCCACTGTCTGCATCTGCACAGAAAGTTTTGAGCAGATATCTCCTTCCATTCGGCCGGAATTGCAAGACGTTTGTGCATCTTCAATATTGGTCACGGTCAATGTCAAAAAGCCCTTATCTGCAATCTAGGTGTTTCTGCGTGCTGCGCCGGCCCAAAGAGTGCCCGGCTGAAAACAACAACGCAGGCATGTCGGGTGCCACTGTCTGCATCTGCACAGAAAGTTTTGAGCAGATATCTCCTTCCATTCGGCCGGAATTGCAAGACGTTTGTGCATCTTCAATATTGGTCACGGTCAATGTCAAAAAGCCCTTATCTGCAATCTAGGTGTTTCTGCGTGCTGCGCCGGCCCAAAGAGTGCCCGGCTGAAAACGACAACGCAGGCATGTCGGGTGCCACTGTCTGCACCTGCACAGAAAGTTGTGAGCAGATATCTCCTTCCGTTCGGCCGGAATTGAAAGAAGTTTGTGCATCTTCAATGTTGGTCGCGGTCAATGACAAAAAGACGCTTATCTTCAATCTAGGTGTTTCTGCGTGCTGCTCCGGCCCAAAGAGTGGCCGGCTGAAAACGACAACGCAGGCATGTCGGGTGCCACTGTCTGCACCTGCACAGAAAGTTTTGAGCAGATATCTCCTTCCATTCGGCCGGAATTGCAAGAAGTTTGTGCATCTTCAATGTTGGTCACGGGCAATGACAAAAAGACGGTTATCTTCAATCTAGGTGTTTCTGCTTGCTGCTCCGGCCCAAAGAGTGGCCGGCTGAAAACGACAACGCAGGCATGTCGGGTGCCACTGTCTGCACCTGCACAGAAAGTTTTGAGCAGATATCTCCTTCCATTCGGCCGGAATTGCAAGAAGTTTGTGCATCTTCTATGTTCGTCGCGGTCAATGGCAAAAGGCGCTTATCTTCAATCTAGGTGTTTCTGTGTGCTGCGCCGGCCCAAAGAGTGCCCGGCGGAAAACGACAACGCAGGCATGTCGAGTTCCACTGTCTACACCTGCACAGAAAGTTTTGAGCAGATATCTCCTTCTATTCCGCCGGAATTGCAAGAAGTTTGTGCATCTTCTATGTTCGTCGCGGTCAATGGCAAAAGGCGCTTATCTTCGATCTAGGTGTTTCTGCGTGCTGCGCCGGCCCAAAGAGTGCCCTGCGAAAAACGACAACGCAGGCATGTCGGGTGCCACTGTCTGCACCTGCACAGAAAGTTGTGAGCAGATATCTCCTTCCATTCGGCCGGAATTGCAAGACGTTTGTGCATCTTCAATATTGGTCACGGTCAATGTCAAAAAGCCCTTATCTGCAATCTAGGTGTTTCTGCGTGCTGCGCCGGCCCAAAGAGTGCCCGGCGGAAAACGACAACGCAGGCATGTCGAGTGCCACTGTCTACACCTGCACAGAAAGTTTTGAGCAGATATCTTCTTCCGTTCGGCCGGAATTGCAAGACGTTTGTGCATCTTCAATATTGGTCCCGGTCAATGTCAAAAAGCCCTTATCTGCAATCTAGGTGTTTTTGCGTGCTGCGCCGGCACAAAGAGTGCCCGGCTGAAAACGACAACGCAGGCATGTCGGGTGCCACTGTCTGCACCAGCACAGAAAGTTTTGAGCAGATTTCTCCTTCCATTCGGCCGGAATTGCAAGAAGTTTGTGCATCTTCTATGTTCGTCGCGGTCAATGGCAAAAGGCGCTTATCTTCAATCTAGGTGTTTCTGCGTGCTGCGCCGGCCCAAAGAGTGCCCGGCGGAAAACGACAACCCAGGCATGTCGGGTGCCACTGTCTGCACCTGCACAGAAAGTTGTGAGCAGATATCTCCTTCCGTTCGGCCGGAATTGAAATAAGTTTGTGCATCTTCAATGTTGGTCGCGGTCAATGACAAAAAGGCGCTTATCTTCAATCTAGGTGTTTCTGCGTGCTGCTCCGGCCCAAAGAGTGCCCGGCTGAAAACGACAACACAGGCATGTCGGGTGCCACTGTCTGCACCTGCACAGAAAGTTTTGAGCAGATATCTTCTTTCGTTCGGCCGGAATTGCAAGACGTTTGTGCATCTTCAATATTGGTCACGGTCAATGTCAAAAAGCCCTTATCTGCAATCTAAGTGTTTCTGCGTGCTGCGCCGGCCCAAAGAGTGCCCGGCTGAAAACAACAACGCAGGCATGTCGGGTTCCACTGTCTGCACCAGCTCAGAAAGTTTTGAGCAGATATCTCCTTCTATTCGGCCGGAATTGCAAGAAGTTTGTGCATCTTCTATGTTCGTCGCGGTCAATGGCAAAAGGCGCTTATCTTCAATCTAGGTGTTTCTGCGTGCTGCGCCGGCCCAAAGAGTGCCCGGCGGAAAACGACAACGCAGGCATGTCGGGTGCCACTGTCTGCACCTGCACAGAAAGTTGTGAGCAGATATCTCCTTCCATTCGGCCGGAATTGCAAGACGTTTGTGCATCTTCAATATTGGTCACGGTCAATGTCAAAAAGCCCTTATCTGCAATCTAGGTGTTTCTGCGTGCTGCGCCGGCCCAAAGAGTGCCCGGCGGAAAACGACAACGCAGGCATGTCGGGTGCCACTGTCTGCACCTGCACAGAAAGTTGTGAGCAGATATCTCCTTCCGTTCGGCCGGAATTGAAAGAAGTTTGTGCATCTTCAATGTTGGTCGCGGTCAATGACAAAAAGACGCTTATCTTCAATCTAGGTGTTTCTGCGTGCTGCTCCGGCCCAAAGAGTGGCCGGCTGAAAACGACAACGCAGGCATGTCGGGTGCCACTGTCTGCACCTGCACAGAAAGTTTTGAGCAGATATCTCCTTCCATTCGGCTGGAATTGCAAGAAGTTTGTGCATCTTCAATGTTGGTCGCGGTCAATGACAAAAAGACGCTTATCTTCAATCTAGGTGTTTCTGCTTGCTGCTCCGGCCCAAAGAGTGGCCGGCTGAAAACGACAACGCAGGCATGTCGGGTGCCACTGTCTGCACCTGCACAGAAAGTTTTGAGCAGATATCTCCTTCCATTCGGCCGGAATTGCAAGAAGTTTGTGCATCTTCTATGTTCGTCGCGGTCAATGGCAAAAGGCGCTTATCTTCAATCTAGGTGTTTCTGTGTGCTGCGCCGGCCCAAAGAGTGCCCGGCGGAAAACGACAACGCAGGCATGTCGAGTTCCACTGTCTACACCTGCACAGAAAGTTTTGAGCAGATATCTCCTTCTATTCCGCCGGAATTGCAAGAAGTTTGTGCATCTTCTATGTTCGTCGCGGTCAATGGCAAAAGGCGCTTATCTTCGATCTAGGTGTTTCTGCGTGCTGCGCCGGCCCAAAGAGTGCCCTGCGAAAAACGACAACGCAGGCATGTCGGGTGCCACTGTCTGCACCTGCACAGAAAGTTGTGAGCAGATATCTCCTTCCATTCGGCCGGAATTGCAAGACGTTTGTGCATCTTCAATGTTGGTCGCGGTCAATGACAAAAAGGCGCTTATCTTCAATCTAGGTGTTTCTGCGTGCTGCTCCGGCCCAAAGAGTGCCCGGCTGAAAACGACAACGCAGGCATGTCGGGTGCCACTGTCTGCACCTGCACATAAAGTTTTGAGCAGATATCTTCTTTCGTTCGGCCGGAATTGCAAGACGTTTGTGCATCTTCAATATTGGTCACGGTCAATGTCAAAAAGCCCTTATCTGCAATCTAGGTGTTTCTGCGTGCTGCGCCGGCCCAAAGAGTGCCCGGCGGAAAACGACAACGCAGGCATGTCGAGTGCCACTGTCTACACCTGCACAGAAAGTTTTGAGCAGATATCTTCTTCCGTTCGGCCGGAATTGCAAGACGTTTGTGCATCTTCAATATTGGTCCCGGTCAATGTCAAAAAGCCCTTATCTGCAATCTAGGTGTTTTTGCGTGCTGCGCCGGCACAAAGAGTGCCCGGCTGTAAACGACAACGCAGGCATGTCGGGTGCCACTGTCTGCACCTGCACAGAAAGTTGTGAGCAGATATCTCCTTCCGTTCGGCCGGAATTGAAATAAGTTTGTGCATCTTCAATGTTGGTCGCGGTCAATGACAAAAAGGCGCTTATCTTCAATCTAGGTGTTTCTGCGTGCTGCTCCGGCCCAAAGAGTGCCCGGCTGAAAACGACAACGCAGGCATGTCGGGTGCCACTGTCTGCATCTGCACAGAAAGTTTTGAGCAGATATCTTCTTTCGTTCGGCCGGAATTGCAAGACGTTTGTGCATCTTCAATATTGGTCACGGTCAATGTCAAAAAGCCCTTATCTGCAATCTAAGTGTTTCTGCGTGCTGCGCCGGCCCAAAGAGTGCCCGGCTGAAAACGACAACGCAGGCATGTCGGGTGCCACTGTCTGCACCTGCACAGAAAGTTTTGAGCAGATATCTCCTTCCATTCGGCCGGAATTGCAAGAAGTTTGTGCATCTTCTATGTTCGTCGCGGTCAATGGCAAAAGGCGCTTATCTTCAATCTAGGTGTTTCTGCGTGCTGCGCCGGCCCAAAGAGTGCCCGGCGGAAAACGACAACGCAGGCATGTCGGGTGCCACTGTCTGCACCTGCACAGAAAGTTGTGAGCAGATATCTCCTTCCGTTCGGCCGGAATTGAAAGAAGTTTGTGCATCTTCAATGTTGGTCGCGGTCAATGACAAAAAGACGCTTATCTTCAATCTAGGTGTTTCTGCGTGCTGCTCCGGCCCAAAGAGTGGCCGGCTGAAAACGACAACGCAGGCATGTCGGGTGCCACTGTCTGCACCTGCACAGAAAGTTTTGAGCAGATATCTCCTTCCATTCGGCCGGAATTGCAAGAAGTTTGTGCATCTTCAATGTTGGTCGCGGTCAATGACAAAAAGACGCTTATCTTCAATCTAGGTGTTTCTGCTTGCTGCTCCGGCCCAAAGAGTGGCCGGCTGAAAACGACAACGCAGGCATGTCGGGTGCCACTGTCTGCACCTGCACAGAAAGTTTTGAGCAGATATCTCCTTCCATTCGGCCGGAATTGCAAGAAGTTTGTGCATCTTCTATGTTCGTCGCGGTCAATGGCAAAAGGCGCTTATCTTCAATCTAGGTGTTTCTGCGTGCTGCGCCGGCCCAAAGAGTGCCCGGCGGAAAACGACAACGCAGGCATGTCGGGTGCCACTGTCTGCACCTGCACAGAAAGTTGTGAGCAGATATCTCCTTCCGTTCGGCCGGAATTGAAAGAAGTTTGTGCATCTTCAATGTTGGTCGCGGTCAATGACAAAAAGACGCTTATCTTCAATCTAGGTGTTTCTGCGTGCTGCTCCGGCCCAAAGAGTGGCCGGCTGAAAACGACAACGCAGGCATGTCGGGTGCCACTGTCTGCACCTGCACAGAAAGTTTTGAGCAGATATCTCCTTCCATTCGGCCGGAATTGCAAGAAGTTTGTGCATCTTCAATGTTGGTCGCGGTCAATGACAAAAAGACGCTTATCTTCAATCTAGGTGTTTCTGCTTGCTGCTCCGGCCCAAAGAGTGGCCGGCTGAAAACGACAACGCAGGCATGTCGGGTGCCACTGTCTGCACCTGCACAGAAAGTTTTGAGCAGATATCTCCTTCCATTCGGCCGGAATTGCAAGAAGTTTGTGCATCTTCTATGTTCGTCGCGGTCAATGGCAAAAGGCGCTTATCTTCAATCTAGGTGTTTCTGTGTGCTGCGCCGGCCCAAAGAGTGCCCGGCGGAAAACGACAACGCAGGCATGTCGAGTTCCACAGTCTACACCTGCACAGAAAGTTTTGAGCAGATATCGCCTTCTATTCCGCCGGAATTGCAAGAAGTTTGTGCATCTTCTATGTTCGTCGCGGTCAATGGCAAAAGGCGCTTATCTTCGATCTAGGTGTTTCTGCGTGCTGCGCCGGCCCAAAGAGTGCCCTGCGAAAAACGACAACGCAGGCATGTCGGGTGCCACTGTCTGCACCTGCACAGAAAGTTGTGAGCAGATATCTCCTTCCATTCGGCCGGAATTGCAAGACGTTTGTGCATCTTCAATGTTGGTCGCGGTCAATGACAAAAAGGCGCTTATCTTCAATCTAGGTGTTTCTGCGTGCTGCTCCGGCCCAAAGAGTGCCCGGCTGAAAACGACAACGCAGGCATGTCGGGTGCCACTGTCTGCACCTGCACATAAAGTTTTGAGCAGATATCTTCTTTCGTTCGGCCGGAATTGCAAGACGTTTGTGCATCTTCAATATTGGTCACGGTCAATGTCAAAAAGCCCTTATCTGCAATCTAGGTGTTTCTGCGTGCTGCGCCGGCCCAAAGAGTGCCCGGCGGAAAACGACAACGCAGGCATGTCGAGTGCCACTGTCTACACCTGCACAGAAAATTTTGAGCAGATATCATCTTCCGTTCGGCCGGAATTGCAAGACGTTTGTGCATCTTCAATATTGGTCCCGGTCAATGTCAAAAAGCCCTTATCTGCAATCTAGGTGTTTTTGCGTGCTGCGCCGGCACAAAGAGTGCCCGGCTGAAAACGACAACGCAGGCATGTCGGGTGCCACTGTCTGCACCAGCACAGAAAGTTTTGAGCAGATATCTCCTTCCATTCGGCCGGAATTGCAAGAAGTTTGTGCATCTTCTATGTTCGTCGCGGTCAATGGCAAAAGGCGCTTATCTTCAATCTAGGTGTTTCTGCGTGCTGCGCCGGCCCAAAGAGTGCCCGGCGGAAAACGACAACCCAGGCATGTCGGGTGCCACTGTCTGCACCTGCACAGAAAGTTGTGAGCAGATATCTCCTTCCGTTCGGCCGGAATTGAAATAAGTTTGTGCATCTTCAATGTTGGTCGCGGTCAATGACAAAAAGGCGCTTATCTTCAATCTAGGTGTTTCTGCGTGCTGCTCCGGCCCAAAGAGTGCCCGGCTGAAAACGACAACGCAGGCATGTCGGGTGCCACTGTCTGCACCTGCACAGAAAGTTTTGAGCAGATATCTTCTTTCGTTCGGCCGGAATTGCAAGACGTTTGTGCATCTTCAATATTGGTCACGGTCAATGTCAAAAAGCCCTTATCTGCAATCTAAGTGTTTCTGCGTGCTGCGCCGGCCCAAAGAGTGCCCGGCTGAAAACAACAACGCAGGCATGTCGGGTTCCACTGTCTGCACCAGCTCAGAAAGTTTTGAGCAGATATCTCCTTCCATTCGGCCGGAATTGCAAGAAGTTTGTGCATCTTCTATGTTCGTCGCGGTCAATGGCAAAAGGCGCTTATCTTCAATCTAGGTGTTTCTGCGTGCTGCGCCGGCCCAAAGAGTGCCCGGCGGAAAACGACAACGCAGGCATGTCGGGTGCCACTGTCTGCACCTGCACAGAAAGTTGTGAGCAGATATCTCCTTCCATTCTGCCGGAATTGCAAGACGTTTGTGCATCTTCAATGTTGGTCGCGGTCAATGACAAAAAGGCGCTTATCTTCAATCTAGGTGTTTCTGCGTGCTGCTCCGGCCCAAAGAGTGCTCGGCGGAAAACGACGACGCAGGCATGTCGGGTGCCACTGTCTACACCTGCACAGAAAGTTTTGAGCAGATATCTCCTTCCATTCGGCCGGAATTGCAAGAAGTTTGTGCATCTTCTATGTTCGTCGCGGTCAATGGCAAAAGGCGCTTATCTTCAATCTAGGTGTTTCTGCGTGCTGCTCCGGCCCAAAGAGTGCCCGGCGGAAAACGACAACGCAGGCATGTCGGGTGCCACTGTCTACACTTGCACAGAAAGTTTTGAGCAGATATCTCCTTCCATTCGGCCGGAATTGCAAGAAGTTTGTGCATCTTCAATGTTGGTCGCGGTCAATGACAAAAAGACGCTTATCTTCAATCTAGGTGTTTCTGCGTGCTGCTCCGGCCCAAAGAGTGCCCGGCGGAAAACGACAACGCAGGCATGTCGGGTGCCACTGTCTGCACCTGCACAGAAAGTTTTGAGCAGATATCTCCTTCCATTCGGCCGGAATTGCAAGAAGTTTGTGCATCTTCTATGTTCGTCGCGGTCAATGGCAAAAGGCGCTTATCTTCAATCTAGGTGTTTCTGTGTGCTGCGCCGGCCCAAAGAGTGCCCGGCGGAAAACGACAACGCAGGCATGTCGAGTTCCACTGTCTACACCTGCACAGAAAGTTTTGAGCAGATATCTCCTTCTATTCCGCCGGAATTGCAAGAAGTTTGTGCATCTTCTATGTTCGTCGCGGTCAATGGCAAAAGGCGCTTATCTTCGATCTAGGTGTTTCTGCGTGCTGCGCCGGCCCAAAGAGTGCCCTGCGAAAAACGACAACGCAGGCATGTCGGGTGCCACTGTCTGCACCTGCACAGAAAGTTGTGAGCAGATATCTCCTTCCATTCGGCCGGAATTGCAAGACGTTTGTGCATCTTCAATGTTGGTCGCGGTCTATGACAAAAAGGCGCTTATCTTCAATCTAGGTGTTTCTGCGTGCTGCTCCGGCCCAAAGAGTGCCCGGCTGAAAACGACAACGCAGGCATGTCGGGTGCCACTGTCTGCACCTGCACATAAAGTTTTGAGCAGATATCTTCTTTCGTTCGGCCGGAATTGCAAGACGTTTGTGCATCTTCAATATTGGTCACGGTCAATGTCAAAAAGCCCTTATCTGCAATCTAGGTGTTTCTGCGTGCTGCGCCGGCCCAAAGAGTGCCCGGCGGAAAACGACAACGCAGGCATGTCGAGTGCCACTGTCTACACCTGCACAGAAAGTTTTGAGCAGATATCTTCTTCCGTTCGGCCGGAATTGCAAGACGTTTGTGCATCTTCAATATTGGTCCCGGTCAATGTCAAAAAGCCCTTATCTGCAATCTAGGTGTTTTTGCGTGCTGCGCCGGCACAAAGAGTGCCCGGCTGAAAACGACAACGCAGGCATGTCGGGTGCCACTGTCTGCACCAGCACAGAAAGTTTTGAGCAGATATCTCCTTCCATTCGGCCGGAATTGCAAGAAGTTTGTGCATCTTCTATGTTCGTCGCGGTCAATGGCAAAAGGCGCTTATCTTCAATCTAGGTGTTTCTGCGTGCTGCGCCGGCCCAAAGAGTGCCCGGCGGAAAACGACAACCCAGGCATGTCGGGTGCCACTGTCTGCACCTGCACAGAAAGTTGTGAGCAGATATCTCCTTCCGTTCGGCCGGAATTGAAATAAGTTTGTGCATCTTCAATGTTGGTCGCGGTCAATGACAAAAAGGCGCTTATCTTCAATCTAGGTGTTTCTGCGTGCTGCTCCGGCCCAAAGAGTGCCCGGCTGAAAACGACAACGCAGGCATGTCGGGTGCCACTGTCTGCATCTACACAGAAAGTTTTGAGCAGATATCTTCTTTCGTTCGGCCGGAATTGCAAGACGTTTGTGCATCTTCAATATTGGTCACGGTCAATGTCAAAAAGCCCTTATCTGCAATCTAAGTGTTTCTGCGTGCTGCGCCGGCCCAAAGAGTGCCCGGCTGAAAACAACAACGCAGGCATGTCGGGTTCCACTGTCTGCACCAGCTCAGAAAGTTTTGAGCAGATATCTCCTTCCATTCGGCCGGAATTGCAAGAAGTTTGTGCATCTTCTATGTTCGTCGCGGTCAATGGCAAAAGGCGCTTATCTTCAATCTAGGTGTTTCTGCGTGCTGCGCCGGCCCAAAGAGTGCCCGGCGGAAAACGACAACGCAGGCATGTCGGGTGCCACTGTCTGCACCTGCACAGAAAGTTGTGAGCAGATATCTCCTTCCATTCTGCCGGAATTGCAAGACGTTTGTGCATCTTCAATGTTGGTCGCGGTCAATGACAAAAAGGCGCTTATCTTCAATCTAGGTGTTTCTGCGTGCTGCTCCGGCCCAAAGAGTGCTCGGCGGAAAACGACGACGCAGGCATGTCGGGTGCCACTGTCTACACCTGCACAGAAAGTTTTGAGCAGATATCTCCTTCCATTCGGCCGGAATTGCAAGAAGTTTGTGCATCTTCTATGTTCGTCGCGGTCAATGGCAAAAGGCGCTTATCTTCAATCTAGGTGTTTCTGCGTGCTGCTCCGGCCCAAAGAGTGCCCGGCGGAAAACGACAACGCAGGCATGTCGGGTGCCACTGTCTACACTTGCACAGAAAGTTTTGAGCAGATATCTCCTTCCATTCGTCCGGAATTGCAAGAAGTTTGTGCATCTTCAATGTTGGTCGCGGTCAATGACAAAAAGACGCTTATCTTCAATCTAGGTGTTTCTGCGTGCTGCTCCGGCCCAAAGAGTGCCCGGCGGAAAACGACAACGCAGGCATGTCGGGTGCCACTGTCTGCACCTGCACAGAAAGTTTTGAGCAGATATCTCCTTCCATTCGGCCGGAATTGCAAGAAGTTTGTGCATCTTCTATGTTCGTCGCGGTCAATGGCAAAAGGCGCTTATCTTCAATCTAGGTGTTTCTGTGTGCTGCGCCGGCCCAAAGAGTGCCCGGCGGAAAACGACAACGCAGGCATGTCGAGTTCCACTGTCTACACCTGCACAGAAAGTTTTGAGCAGATATCTCCTTCTATTCCGCCGGAATTGCAAGAAGTTTGTGCATCTTCTATGTTCGTCGCGGTCAATGGCAAAAGGCGCTTATCTTCGATCTAGGTGTTTCTGCGTGCTGCGCCGGCCCAAAGAGTGCCCTGCGAAAAACGACAACGCAGGCATGTCGGGTGCCACTGTCTGCACCTGCACAGAAAGTTGTGAGCAGATATCTCCTTCCATTCGGCCGGAATTGCAAGACGTTTGTGCATCTTCAATGTTGGTCGCGGTCTATGACAAAAAGGCGCTTATCTTCAATCTAGGTGTTTCTGCGTGCTGCTCCGGCCCAAAGCGTGCCCGGCTGAAAACGACAACGCAGGCATGTCGGGTGCCACTGTCTGCACCTGCACATAAAGTTTTGAGCAGATATCTTCTTTCGTTCGGCCGGAATTGCAAGACGTTTGTGCATCTTCAATATTGGTCACGGTCAATGTCAAAAAGCCCTTATCTGCAATCTAGGTGTTTCTGCGTGCTGCGCCGGCCCAAAGAGTGCCCGGCGGAAAACGACAACGCAGGCATGTCGAGTGCCACTGTCTACACCTGCACAGAAAGTTTTGAGCAGATATCTTCTTCCGTTCGGCCGGAATTGCAAGACGTTTGTGCATCTTCAATATTGGTCCCGGTCAATGTCAAAAAGCCCTTATCTGCAATCTAGGTGTTTTTGCGTGCTGCGCCGGCACAAAGAGTGCCCGGCTGAAAACGACAACGCAGGCATGTCGGGTGCCACTGTCTGCACCAGCACAGAAAGTTTTGAGCAGATATCTCCTTCCATTTGGCCGGAATTGCAAGAAGTTTGTGCATCTTCTATGTTCGTCGCGGTCAATGGCAAAAGGCGCTTATCTTCAATCTAGGTGTTTCTGCGTGCTGCGCCGGCCCAAAGAGTGCCCGGCGGAAAACGACAACCCAGGCATGTCGGGTGCCACTGTCTGCACCTGCACAGAAAGTTGTGAGCAGATATCCCCTTCCGTTCGGCCGGAATTGAAATAAGTTTGTGCATCTTCAATGTTGGTCGCGGTCAATGACAAAAAGGCGCTTATCTTCAATCTAGGTGTTTCTGCGTGCTGCTCCGGCCCAAAGAGTGCCCGTCTGAAAACGACAACGCAGGCATGTCGGGTGCCACTGTCTGCATCTGCACAGAAAGTTTTGAGCAGATATCTTCTTTCGTTCGGCCGGAATTGCAAGACGTTTGTGCATCTTCAATATTGGTCACGGTCAATGTCAAAAAGCCCTTATCTGCAATCTAAGTGTTTCTGCGTGCTGCGCCGGCCCAAAGAGTGCCCGGCTGAAAACAACAACGCAGGCATGTCGGGTTCCACTGTCTGCGCCAGCTCAGAAAGTTTTGAGCAGATATCTCCTTCTATTCGGCCGGAATTGCAAGAAGTTTGTGCATCTTCTATGTTCGTCGCGGTCAATGGCAAAAGGCGCTTATCTTCAATCTAGGTGTTTCTGCGTGCTGCGCCGGCCCAAAGAGTGCCCGGCGGAAAACGACAACGCAGGCATGTCGGGTGCCACTGTCTGCATCTGCACAGAAAGTTGTGAGCAGATATCTCCTTCCATTCGGCCGGAATTGCAAGACGTTTGTGCATCTTCAATATTGGTCACGGTCAATGTCAAAAAGCCCTTATCTGCAATCTAGGTGTTTCTGCGTGCTGCGCCGGCCCAAAGAGTGCCCGGCTGAAAACGACAACGCAGGCATGTCGGGTGCCACTGTCTGCACCTGCACAGAAAGTTTTGAGCAGATATCTCCTTCCATTCGGCCGGAATTGCAAGAAGTTTGTGCATCTTCTATGTTCGTCGCGGTCAATGGCAAAAGGCGCTTATCTTCAATCTAGGTGTTTCTGCGTGCTGCGCCGGCCCAAAGAGTGCCCGGCGGAAAACGACAACGCAGGCATGTCGGGTGCCACTGTCTGCACCTGCACAGAAAGTTGTGAGCAGATATCTCCTTCCGTTCGGCCGGAATTGAAAGAAGTTTGTGCATCTTCAATGTTGGTCGCGGTCAATGACAAAAAGACGCTTATCTTCAATCTAGGTGTTTCTGCTTGCTGCTCCGGCCCAAAGAGTGGCCGGCTGAAAACGACAACGCAGGCATGTCGGGTGCCACTGTCTGCACCTGCACAGAAAGTTTTGAGCAGATATCTCCTTCCATTCGGCCGGAATTGCAAGAAGTTTGTGCATCTTCTATGTTCGTCGCGGTCAATGGCAAAAGGCGCTTATCTTCAATCTAGGTGTTTCTGTGTGCTGCGCCGGCCCAAAGAGTGCCCGGCGGAAAACGACAACGCAGGCATGTCGAGTTCCACTGTCTACACCTGCACAGAAAGTTTTGAGCAGATATCTCCTTCTATTCCGCCGGAATTGCAAGAAGTTTGTGCATCTTCTATGTTCGTCGCGGTCAATGGCAAAAGGCGCTTATCTTCGATCTAGGTGTTTCTGCGTGCTGCGCCGGCCCAAAGAGTGCCCTGCGAAAAACGACAACGCAGGCATGTCGGGTGCCACTGTCTGCACCTGCACAGAAAGTTGTGAGCAGATATCTCCTTCCATTCGGCCGGAATTGCAAGACGTTTGTGCATCTTCAATGTTGGTCGCGGTCAATGACAAAAAGGCGCTTATCTTCAATCTAGGTGTTTCTGCGTGCTGCTCCGGCCCAAAGAGTGCCCGGCTGAAAACGACAACGCAGGCATGTCAGGTGCCACTGTCTGCACCTGCACATAAAGTTTTGAGCAGATATCTTCTTTCGTTCGGCCGGAATTGCAAGACGTTTGTGCATCTTCAATATTGGTCACGGTCAATGTCAAAAAGCCCTTATCTGCAATCTAGGTGTTTCTGCGTGCTGCGCCGGCCCAAAGAGTGCCCGGCGGAAAACGACAACGCAGGCATGTCGAGTGCCACTGTCTACACCTGCACAGAAAGTTTTGAGCAGATATCATCTTCCGTTCGGCCGGAATTGCAAGACGTTTGTGCATCTTCAATATTGGTCCCGGTCAATGTCAAAAAGCCCTTATCTGCAATCTAGGTGTTTTTGCGTGCTGCGTCGGCACAAAGAGTGCCCGGCTGAAAACGACAACGCAGGCATGTCGGGTGCCACTGTCTCCACCTGCACAGAAAGTTGTGAGCAGATATCTCCTTCCGTTCGGCCGGAATTGAAATAAGTTTGTGCATCTTCAATGTTGGTCGCGGTCAATGACAAAAAGGCGCTTATCTTCAATCTAGGTGTTTCTGCGTGCTGCTCCGGCCCAAAGAGTGCCCGGCTGAAAACGACAACGCAGGCATGTCGGGTGCCACTGTCTGCACCTGCACAGAAAGTTTTGAGCAGATATCTTCTTTCGTTCGGCCGGAATTGCAAGACGTTTGTGCATCTTCAATATTGGTCACGGTCAATGTCAAAAAGCCCTTATCTGCAATCTAAGTGTTTCTGCGTGCTGCGCCGGCCCAAAGAGTGCCCGGCTGAAAACAACAACGCAGGCATGTCGGGTTCCACTGTCTGCACCAGCTCAGAAAGTTTTGAGCAGATATCTCCTTCTATTCGGCCGGAATTGCAAGAAGTTTGTGCATCTTCTATGTTCGTCGCGGTCAATGGCAAAAGGCGCTTATCTTCAATCTAGGTGTTTCTGCGTGCTGCGCCGGCCCAAAGAGTGCACGGCGGAAAACGACAACGCAGGCATGTCGGGTGCCACTGTCTGCATCTGCACAGAAAGTTTTGAGCAGATATCTCCTTCCATTCGGCCGGAATTGCAAGACGTTTGTGCATCTTCAATATTGGTCACGGTCAATGTCAAAAAGCCCTTATCTGCAATCTAGGTGTTTCTGCGTGCTGCGCCGGCCCAAAGAGTGCCCCGCTGAAAACGACAACGCAGGCATGTCGGGTGCCACTGTCTGCACCTGCACAGAAAGTTTTGAGCAGATATCTCCTTCCATTCGGCCGGAATTGCAAGAAGTTTGTGCATCTTCTATGTTCGTCGCGGTCAATGGCAAAAGGCGCTTATCTTCAATCTAGGTGTTTCTGCGTGCTGCGCCGGCCCAAAGAGTGCCCGGCGGAAAACGACAACGAAGGCATGTCGGGTGCCACTGTCTGCACCTGCACAGAAAGTTGTGAGCAGATATCTCCTTCCGTTCGGCCGGAATTGAAAGAAGTTTGTGCATCTTCAATGTTGGTCGCGGTCAATGACAAAAAGACGCTTATCTTCAATCTAGGTGTTTCTGCGTGCTGCTCCGGCCCAAAGAGTGGCCGGCTGAAAACGACAACGCAGGCATGTCGGGTGCCACTGTCTGCACCTGCACAGAAAGTTTTGAGCAGATATCTCCTTCCATTCGGCCGGAATTGCAAGAAGTTTGTGCATCTTCAATGTTGGTCACGGGCAATGACAAAAAGACGGTTATCTTCAATCTAGGTGTTTCTGCTTGCTGCTCCGGCCCAAAGAGTGGCCGGCTGAAAACGACAACGCAGGCATGTCGGGTGCCACTGTCTGCACCTGCACAGAAAGTTTTGAGCAGATATCTCCTTCCATTCGGCCGGAATTGCAAGAAGTTTGTGCATCTTCTATGTTCGTCGCGGTCAATGGCAAAAGGCGCTTATCTTCAATCTAGGTGTTTCTGTGTGCTGCGCCGGCCCAAAGAGTGCCCGGCGGAAAACGACAACGCAGGCATGTCGAGTTCCACTGTCTACACCTGCACAGAAAGTTTTGAGCAGATATCTCCTTCTATTCCGCCGGAATTGCAAGAAGTTTGTGCATCTTCTATGTTCGTCGCGGTCAATGGCAAAAGGCGCTTATCTTCGATCTAGGTGTTTCTGCGTGCTGCGCCGGCCCAAAGAGTGCCCTGCGAAAAACGACAACGCAGGCATGTCGGGTGCCACTGTCTGCACCTGCACAGAAAGTTGTGAGCAGATATCTCCTTCCATTCGGCCGGAATTGCAAGACGTTTGTGCATCTTCAATGTTGGTCGCGGTCAATGACAAAAAGGCGCTTATCTTCAATCTAGGTGTTTCTGCGTGCTGCTCCGGCCCAAAGAGTGCCCGGCTGAAAACGACAACACAGGCAAGTCGGGTGCCACTGTCTGCACCTGCACATAAAGTTTTGAGCAGATATCTTCTTTCGTTCGGCCGGAATTGCAAGACGTTTGTGCATCTTCAATATTGGTCACGGTCAATGTCAAAAAGCCCTTATCTGCAATCTAGGTGTTTCTGCGTGCTGCGCCGGCCCAAAGAGTGCCCGGCGGAAAACGACAACGCAGGCATGTCGAGTGCCACTGTCTACACCTGCACAGAAAGTTTTGAGCAGATATCTTCTTCCGTTCGGCCGGAATTGCAAGACGTTTGTGCATCTTCAATATTGGTACCGGTCAATGTCAAAAAGCCCTTATCTGCAATCTAGGTGTTTTTGCGTGCTGCGCCGGCACAAAGAGTGCCCGGCTGAAAACGACAACGCAGGCATGTCGGGTGCCACTGTCTGCACCAGCACAGAAAGTTTTGAGCAGATATCTCCTTCCATTCGGCCGGAATTGCAAGAAGTTTGTGCATCTTCTATGTTCGTCGCGGTCAATGGCAAAAGGCGCTTATCTTCAATCTAGGTGTTTCTGCGTGCTGCGCCGGCCCAAAGAGTGCCCGGCGGAAAACGACAACCCAGGCATGTCGGGTGCCACTGTCTGCACCTGCACAGAAAGTTGTGAGCAGATATCTCCTTCCGTTCGGCCGGAATTGAAATAAGTTTGTGCATCTTCAATGTTGGTCGCGGTCAATGACAAAAAGGCGCTTATCTTCAATCTAGGTGTTTCTGCGTGCTGCTCCGGCCCAAAGAGTGCCCGGCTGAAAACGACAACACAGGCATGTCGGGTGCCACTGTCTGCACCTGCACAGAAAGTTTTGAGCAGATATCTTCTTTCGTTCGGCCGGAATTGCAAGACGTTTGTGCATCTTCAATATTGGTCACGGTCAATGTCAAAAAGCCCTTATCTGCAATCTAAGTGTTTCTGCGTGCTGCGCCGGCCCAAAGAGTGCCCGGCTGAAAACAACAACGCAGGCATGTCGGGTTCCACTGTCTGCACCAGCTCAGAAAGTTTTGAGCAGATATCTCCTTCTATTCGGCCGGAATTGCAAGAAGTTTGTGCATCTTCTATGTTCGTCGCGGTCAATGGCAAAAGGCGCTTATCTTCAATCTAGGTGTTTCTGCGTGCTGCGCCGGCCCAAAGAGTGCCCGGCGGAAAACGACAACGCAGGCATGTCGGGTGCCACTGTCTGCATCTGCACAGAAAGTTGTGAGCAGATATCTCCTTCCATTCGGCCGGAATTGCAAGACGTTTGTGCATCTTCAATATTGGTCACGGTCAATGTCAAAAAGCCCTTATCTGCAATCTAGGTGTTTCTGCGTGCTGCGCCGGCCCAAAGAGTGCCCGGCTGAAAACGACAACGCAGGCATGTCGGGTGCCACTGTCTGCACCTGCACAGAAAGTTTTGAGCAGATATCTCCTTCCATTCGGCCGGAATTGCAAGAAGTTTGTGCATCTTCTATATTCGTCGCGGTCAATGGCAAAAGGCGCTTATCTTCAATCTAGGTGTTTCTGCGTGCTGCGCCGGCCCAAAGAGTGCCCGGCGGAAAACGACAACGCAGGCATGTCGGGTGCCACTGTCTGCACCTGCACAGAAAGTTGTGAGCAGATATCTCCTTCCGTTCGGCCGGAATTGAAAGAAGTTTGTGCATCTTCAATGTTGGTCGCGGTCAATGACAAAAAGACGCTTATCTTCAATCTAGGTGTTTCTGCGTGCTGCTCCGGCCCAAAGAGTGGCCGGCTGAAAACGACAACGCAGGCATGTCGGGTGCCACTGTCTGCACCTGCACAGAAAGTTTTGAGCAGATATCTCCTTCCATTCGGCTGGAATTGCAAGAAGTTTGTGCATCTTCAATGTTGGTCGCGGTCAATGACAAAAAGACGCTTATCTTCAATCTAGGTGTTTCTGCTTGCTGCTCCGGCCCAAAGAGTGGCCGGCTGAAAACGACAACGCAGGCATGTCGGGTGCCACTGTCTGCACCTGCACAGAAAGTTTTGAGCAGATATCTCCTTCCATTCGGCCGGAATTGCAAGAAGTTTGTGCATCTTCTATGTTCGTCGCGGTCAATGGCAAAAGGCGCTTATCTTCAATCTAGGTGTTTCTGTGTGCTGCGCCGGCCCAAAGAGTGCCCGGCGGAAAACGACAACGCAGGCATGTCGAGTTCCACTGTCTACACCTGCACAGAAAGTTTTGAGCAGATATCTCCTTCTATTCCGCCGGAATTGCAAGAAGTTTGTGCATCTTCTATGTTCGTCGCGGTCAATGGCAAAAGGCGCTTATCTTCGATCTAGGTGTTTCTGCGTGCTGCGCCGGCCCAAAGAGTGCCCTGCGAAAAACGACAACGCAGGCATGTCGGGTGCCACTGTCTGCACCTGCACAGAAAGTTGTGAGCAGATATCTCCTTCCATTCGGCCGGAATTGCAAGACGTTTGTGCATCTTCAATGTTGGTCGCGGTCAATGACAAAAAGGCGCTTATCTTCAATCTAGGTGTTTCTGCTTGCTGCTCCGGCCCAAAGAGTGCCCGGCTGAAAACGACAACGCAGGCATGTCGGGTGCCACTGTCTGCACCTGCACATAAAGTTTTGAGCAGATATCTTCTTTCGTTCGGCCGGAATTGCAAGACGTTTGTGCATCTTCAATATTGGTCACGGTCAATGTCAAAAAGCCCTTATCTGCAATCTAGGTGTTTCTGCGTGCTGCGCCGGCCCAAAGAGTGCCCGGCGGAAAACGACAACGCAGGCATGTCGAGTGCCACTGTCTACACCTGCACAGAAAGTTTTGAGCAGATATCTTCTTCCGTTCGGCCGGAATTGCAAGACGTTTGTGCATCTTCTATATTGGTCCCGGTCAATGTCAAAAAGCCCTTATCTGCAATCTAGGTGTTTTTGCGTGCTGCGCCGGCACAAAGAGTGCCCGGCTGTAAACGACAACGCAGGCATGTCGGGTGCCACTGTCTGCACCTGCACAGAAAGTTGTGAGCAGATATCTCCTTCCGTTCGGCCGGAATTGAAATAAGTTTGTGCATCTTCAATGTTGGTCGCGGTCAATGACAAAAAGGCGCTTATCTTCAATCTAGGTGTTTCTGCGTGCTGCTCCGGCCCAAAGAGTGCCCGGCTGAAAACGACAACGCAGGCATGTCGGGTGCCACTGTCTGCATCTGCACAGAAAGTTTTGAGCAGATATCTTCTTTCGTTCGGCCGGAATTGCAAGACGTTTGTGCATCTTCAATATTGGTCACGGTCAATGTCAAAAAGCCCTTATCTGCAATCTAAGTGTTTCTGCGTGCTGCGCCGGCCCAAAGAGTGCCCGGCTGAAAACAACAACGCAGGCATGTCGGGTTCCACTGTCTGCACCAGCTCAGAAAGTTTTGAGCAGATATCTCCTTCTATTCGGCCGGAATTGCAAGAAGTTTGTGCATCTTCTATGTTCGTCGCGGTCAATGCCAAAAGGCGCTTATCTTCAATCTAGGTGTTTCTGCGTGCTGCGCCGGCCCAAAGAGTGCCCGGCGGAAAACGACAACGCAGGCATGTCGGGTGCCACTGTCTGCATCTGCACAGAAAGTTGTGAGCAGATATCTCCTTCCATTCGGCCGGAATTGCAAGACGTTTGTGCATCTTCAATATTGGTCACGGTCAATGTCAAAAAGCCCTTATCTGCAATCTAGGTGTTTCTGCGTGCTGCGCCGGCCCAAAGAGTGCCCGGCTGAAAACGACAACGCAGGCATGTCGGGTGCCACTGTCTGCACCTGCACAGAAAGTTTTGAGCAGATATCTCCTTCCATTCGGCCGGAATTGCAAGAAGTTTGTGCATCTTCTATGTTCGTCGCGGTCAATGGCAAAAGGCGCTTATCTTCAATCTAGGTGTTTCTGCGTGCTGCGCCGGCCCAAAGAGTGCCCGGCGGAAAACGACAACGCAGGCATGTCGGGTGCCACTGTCTGCACCTGCACAGAAAGTTGTGAGCAGATATCTCCTTCCATTCGGCCGGAATTGCAAGAAGTTTGTGCATCTTCTATGTTCGTCGCGGTCAATGGCAAAAGGCGCTTATCTTCAATCTAGGTGTTTCTGCGTGCTGCTCCGGCCCAAAGAGTGCCCGGCGGAAAACGACAACGCAGGCATGTCGGGTGCCACTGTCTACACTTGCACAGAAAGTTTTGAGCAGATATCTCCTTCCATTCGGCCGGAATTGCAAGAAGTTTGTGCATCTTCAATGTTGGTCGCGGTCAATGACAAAAAGACGCTTATCTTCAATCTAGGTGTTTCTGCGTGCTGCTCCGGCCCAAAGAGTGCCCGGCGGAAAACGACAACGCAGGCATGTCGGGTGCCACTGTCTACACTTGCACAGAAAGTTTTGAGCAGATATCTCCTTCCATTCGGCCGGAATTGCAAGAAGTTTGTGCATCTTCAATGTTGGTCGCGGTCAATGACAAAAAGACGCTTATCTTCAATCTAGGTGTTTCTGCGTGCTGCTCCGGCCCAAAGAGTGCCCGGCGGAAAACGACAACGCAGGCATGTCGGGTGCCACTGTCTGCACCTGCACAGAAAGTTTTGAGCAGATATCTCCTTCCATTCGGCCGGAATTGCAAGAAGTTTGTGCATCTTCTATGTTCGTCGCGGTCAATGGCAAAAGGCGCTTATCTTCAATCTAGGTGTTTCTGTGTGCTGCGCCGGCCCAAAGAGTGCCCGGCGGAAAACGACAACGCAGGCATGTCGAGTTCCACTGTCTACACCTGCACAGAAAGTTTTGAGCAGATATCTCCTTCTATTCCGCCGGAATTGCAAGAAGTTTGTGCATCTTCTATGTTCGTCGCGGTCAATGGCAAAAGGCGCTTATCTTCGATCTAGGTGTTTCTGCGTGCTGCGCCGGCCCAAAGAGTGCCCTGCGAAAAACGACAACGCAGGCATGTCGGGTGCCACTGTCTGCACCTGCACAGAAAGTTGTGAGCAGATATCTCCTTCCATTCGGCCGGAATTGCAAGACGTTTGTGCATCTTCAATGTTGGTCGCGGTCTATGACAAAAAGGCGCTTATCTTCAATCTAGGTGTTTCTGCGTGCTGCTCCGGCCCAAAGAGTGCCCGGCTGAAATCGACAACGCAGGCATGTCGGGTGCCACTGTCTGCACCTGCACATAAAGTTTTGAGCAGATATCTCCTTCTATTCGGCCGGAATTGCAAGAAGTTTGTGCATCTTCAATATTGGTCACGGTCAATGTCAAAAAGCCCTT
>NW_026609299.1:0-35644 GCF_029499605.1 Hyla sarda
TGTGTGTGTGTGTTTGGTACTGATGTGGTGTGTGTGTGTGTTTGGTACTGATGTAGTGTGTGTGTGTGTTTGGTACTGATGTAGTGTGTGTGTGGTACTGATGTAGTGTGTGTGTGTGTGTGTGTGTGTTTGGTACTGATGTAGTGTGTGTGTGTGTGTTTGGTACTGATGTAGTGTGTGTGTGTGTGTGTGTGTGTGTTTGGTACTGATGTAGTGTGTGTGTGTGTTTGGTACTGATGTAGTGTGTGTGTGTGTGTGTTTGGTACTGATGTAGTGTGTGTGTGTGTGTGTTTGGTACTGATGTAGTGTGTGTGTGTGTGTGTTTGGTACTGATGTAGTGTGTGTGTGTGTTTGGTACTGATGTAGTGTGTGTGTGTGTGTTTGGTACTGATGTAGTGTGTGTGTGTGTGTTTGGTACTGATGTAGTGTGTGTGTGTGTGTTTGGTACTGATGTAGTGTGTGTGTGTGTGTTTGGTACTGATGTAGTGTGTGTGTGTGTGTGTTTGGTACTGATGTAGTGTGTGTGTGTGTTTGGTACTGATGTAGTGTGTGTGTGTGTGTGTGTGTGTGTGTTTGGTACTGATGTAGTGTGTGTGTGTGTGTGTTTGGTACTGATGTAGTAGTGTGTGTGTGTGTGTGTGTGTTTGGTACTGATGTAGTGTGTGTGTGTGTGTGTGTGTGTTTGGGACTGATGTAGTGTGTGTGTGTGTGTGTTTGGTACTGATGTAGTGTGTGTGTGTGTGTGTGTGTGTTTGGTACTGATGTAGTGTGTGTGTGTGTGTGTTTGGTACTGATGTAGTGTGTGTGTGTGTGTGTTTGGTACTGATGTAGTGTGTGTGTGTGTGTGTTTGGTACTGATGTAGTGTGTGTGTGTTTGGTACTGATGTAGTGTGTGTGTGTGTGTGTGTGTGTGTTTGGTACTGATGTAGTGTGTGTGTGGTACTGATGTAGTGTGTGTGTGTGTTTGGTACTGATGTAGTGTGTGTGTGTGTTTTGGTACTGATGTAGTGTGTGTGTGTGTTTGGTACTGATGTAGTGTGTGTGTGTGTTTGGTACTGATGTAGTGTGTGTGTGTGTGTGTGTGTTTGGTACTGATGTAGTGTGTGTGTGTGTGTGTGTGTGTTTGGTACTGATGTAGTGTGTGTGTGTGTGTGTGTGTGTGTGTGTGTGTTTGGTACTGATGTAGTGTGTGTGTTTGGTACTGATGTAGTGTGTGTGTGGTACTGATGTAGTGTGTGTGTGTGTGTGTGTTTGGTACTGATGTAGTGTGTGTGTGTGTGTGTGTGTTTGGTACTGATGTAGTGTGTGTGTGTGTGTGTTTGGTACTGATGTAGTGTGTGTGTTTGGTACTGATGTAGTGTGTGTGTGGTACTGATGTAGTGTGTGTGTGTGTTTGGTACTGATGTAGTGTGTGTGTGTGTGTGTTTGGTACTGATGTAGTGTGTGTGTGTGTGTGTGTGTTTGGTACTGATGTAGTGTGTGTGTGTGTGTTTGTACTGATGTAGTGTGTGTGTGTGTGTGTGTTTGGTACTGATGTAGTGTGTGTGTGTGTGTGTTTGGTACTGATGTAGTGTGTGTGTGTGTGTTTGGTACTGATGTAGTGTGTGTGTGTGTGTGTGTGTGTGTGTGTTTGGTACTGATGTAGTGTGTGTGTGTGTGTGTGTGTTTGGTACTGATGTAGTGTGTGTGTGTTTGGTACTGATGTAGTGTGTGTGTGTGTGTGTGTGTGTGTGTGTGTGTGTGTTTGGTACTGATGTAGTGTGTGTGTGTGTGTTTGGTACTGATGTAGTGTGTGTGTGGTACTGATGTAGTGTGTGTGTGTGTGTGTGTGTGTTTGGTACTGATGTAGTGTGTGTGTGTGTGTTTGGTACTGATGTAGTGTGTGTGTGTGTGTTTGGTACTGATGTAGTGTGTGTGTGAGTTTGGTACTGATGTAGTGTGTGTGTGTGTGTTTGGTACTGATGTAGTGTGTGTGTGTGTGTGTGTTTGGGACTGATGTAGTGTGTGTGTGTGTGTTTGGTACTGATGTAGTGTGTGTGTGTGTTTGGTACTGATGTAGTGTGTGTGTGTGTGTGTTTGGTACTGATGTAGTGTGTGTGTGTTTGGTACTGATGTAGTGTGTGTGTGTGTGTGTGTGTTTGGTACTGATGTAGTGTGTGTGTGGTACTGATGTAGTGTGTGTGTGTGTTTGGTACTGATGTAGTGTGTGTGTGGTACTGATGTAGTGTGTGTGTGTGTGTGTTTGGTACTGATGTAGTGTGTGTGTGTGTGTGTTTGGTACTGATGTAGTGTGTGTGTGTGTGTGTTTGGTACTGATGTAGTGTGTGTGTGTGTGTTTGGTACTGATGTAGTGTGTGTGTGTGTGTTTGGTACTGATGTAGTGTGTGTGGTACTGATGTAGTGTGTGTGTGTGTGTGTGTTTGGTACTGATGTAGTGTGTGTGTGGTACTGATGTAGTGTGTGTGTGTGTGTGTGTTTGGTACTGATGTAGTGTGTGTGTGAGTTTGGTACTGATGTAGTGTGTGTGTGTGTTTGGTACTGATGTAGTGTGTGTGTGTGTGTTTGGTACTGATGTAGTGTGTGTGTGTGTTTGGTACTGATGTAGTGTGTGTGTGTGTGTGTGTTTGGTACTGATGTAGTGTGTGTGTGTGTGTGTGTGTTTGGTACTGATGTAGTGTGTGTGTGTGTGTGTGTGTTTGGTACTGATGTAGTGTGTGTGTGTGTGTTTTGGTACTGATGTAGTGTGTGTGTGGTACTGATGTAGTGTGTGTGTGTGTGTGTGTGTGTTTGGTACTGATGTAGTGTGTGTGTGGTACTGATGTAGTGTGTGTGTGTGTGTGTTTGGTACTGATGTAGTGTGTGTGTGTGTGTGTGTGTGTGTGTTTGGTACTGATGTAGTGTGTGTGTGTGTGTGTGTGTGTTTGGTACTGATGTAGTGTGTGTGTGTGTGTGTTTGGTACTGATGTAGTGTGTGTGTGTGTGTTTGGTACTGATGTAGTGTGTGTGTGGTACTGATGTAGTGTGTGTGTGTGTGTGTGTGTGTTTGGTACTGATGTAGTGTGTGTGTGGTACTGATGTAGTGTGTGTGTGTGTGTGTGTGGTACTGATGTAGTGTGTGTGTGTGTGTGTGTGTGTGTGTGTGTTTGGTACTGATGTAGTGTGTGTGTGTGTGTTTGGTACTGATGTAGTGTGTGTGTGTGTGTGTGTGTGTGTGTTTGGTACTGATGTAGTGTGTGTGTGTGTGTTTGGTACTGATGTAGTGTGTGTGTGTGTGTTTGGTACTGATGTAGTGTGTGTGTGTGTGTTTGGTACTGATGTAGTGTGTGTGTGTGTGTGTGTGTTTGGTACTGATGTAGTGTGTGTGTGTGTGTGTTTGGTACTGATGTAGTGTGTGTGTGTGTGTGTTTGGTACTGATGTAGTGTGTGTGTGTGTGTGTTTGGTACTGATGTAGTGTGTGTGTGTGTGTGTGTTTGGTACTGATGTAGTGTGTGTGTGTGTGTGTTTGGTACTGATGTAGTGTGTGTGTGTGTGTGTGTGTTTGGTACTGATGTAGTGTGTGTGTGTGTGTGTGTGTTTGGTACTGATGTAGTGTGTGTGTGTGTGTGTTTGGTACTGATGTAGTGTGTGTGTGTGTTTGGTACTGATGTAGTGTGTGTGTGTGTGTGTGTGTGTTTGGTACTGATGTAGTGTGAGTGTGTGTGTGTGTGTTTGGTACTGATGTAGTGTGTGTGTGTGTGTGTTTGGTACTGATGTAGTGTGTGTGTGTGTGTGTTTGGTACTGATGTAGTGTGTGTGTGTGTGTGTTTGGTACTGATGTAGTGTGTGTGTGTTTGGTACTGATGTAGTGTGTGTGTGTGTGTGTGTTTGGTACTGATGTAGTGTGTGTGTGTGTGTGTTTGGTACTGATGTAGTGTGTGTGTGTGTGTGTGTGTGTTTGGTACTGATGTAGTGTGTGTGTGTGTGTGTGTTTGGTACTGATGTAGTGTGTGTGTGTTTGGTACTGATGTAGTGTGTGTGTGTTTGGTACTGATGTAGTGTGTGTGTGTGTGTGTGTGTGTGTGTTTGGTACTGATGTAGTGTGTGTGTTTGGTACTGATGTAGTGTGTGTGTGTGTGTGTGTGTGTTTGGTACTGATGTAGTGTGTGTGTGTTTGGTACTGATGTAGTGTGTGTGTGTTTGGTACTGATGTAGTGTGTGTGTGTGTGTGTGTGTTTGGTACTGATGTAGTGTGTGTGTGTGTGTGTGTGTGTTTGGTACTGATGTAGTGTGTGTGTGGTACTGATGTAGTGTGTGTGTGTGTGTGTTTGGTACTGATGTAGTGTGTGTGTGTGTGTGTTTGGTACTGATGTAGTGTGTGTGTGTGTGTGTTTGGTACTGATGTAGTGTGTGTGTGTGTGTGTGTGTGTGTGTGTGTGTGTGTGTGTTTGGTACTGATGTAGTGTGTGTGTGTGTGTTTGGTACTGATGTAGTGTGTGTGTGTGTGTGTGTGTGTGTTTGGTACTGATGTAGTGTGTGTGTGTGTTTGGTACTGATGTAGTGTGTGTGTGGTACTGATGTAGTGTGTGTGTGTGTTTGGTACTGATGTAGTGTGTGTGTGTGTGTTTGGTACTGATGTAGTGTGTGTGTGTGTGTGTGTTTGGTACTGATGTAGTGTGTGTGTGTGTTTGGTACTGATGTAGTGTGTGTGTGTGTGTGTGTGTGTTTGGTACTGATGTAGTGTGTGTGTGTGTGTGTGTGTTTGGTACTGATGTAGTGTGTGTGTGTGTGTGTGTTTGGTACTGATGTAGTGTGTGTGTGTGTGTGTGTGTTTGGTACTGATGTAGTGTGTGTGTGTGTGTGTGTGTTTGGTACTGATGTAGTGTGTGTGTGTTTGGTACTGATGTAGTGTGTGTGTGTGTGTGTTTGGTACTGATGTAGTGTGTGTGTGTGTTTGGTACTGATGTAGTGTGTGTGTGTGTGTGTGTGTGTGTTTGGTACTGATGTAGTGTGTGTGTGTGTGTTTGGTACTGATGTAGTGTGTGTGTGTGTGTGTGTGTGTGTTTGGTACTGATGTAGTGTGTGTGTGTGTGTGTGTGTGTGTGTGTGTGTGTGTGTGTTTGGTACTGATGTAGTGTGTGTGTGTTTGGTACTGATGTAGTGTGTGTGTGTTTGGTACTGATGTAGTGTGTGTGTGTGTGTGTGTGTTTGGTACTGATGTAGTGTGTGTGTGTGTTTGGTACTGATGTAGTGTGTGTGTGTTTGGTACTGATGTAGTGTGTGTGTGTGTGTGTGTGTTTGGTACTGATGTGGTGTGTGTGTGTGTGTGTGTGTGTTTGGTACTGATGTAGTGTGTGTGTGTGTGTGTGTGTGTTTGGTACTGATGTAGTGTGTGTGTGTGTGTGTTTGGTACTGATGTAGTGTGTGTGTGTGTTTGGTACTGATGTAGTGTGTGTGTGTGTGTGTGTGTGTGTTTGGTACTGATGTAGTGTGTGTGTGTGTGTGGTACTGATGTAGTGTGTGTGTGTGTGTGTGTGTGTGTGTGTGTGTGTGTGTTTGGTACTGATGTAGTGTGTGTGTGGTACTGATGTAGTGTGTGTGTGTGTTTGGTACTGATGTAGTGTGTGTGTGTGTGTTTGGTACTGATGTAGTGTGTGTGTGTGTGTTTGGTACTGATGTAGTGTGTGTGTGTGTGTTTGGTACTGATGTAGTGTGTGTGTGTGTGTTTGGTACTGATGTAGTGTGTGTGTGAGTTTGGTACTGATGTAGTGTGTGTGTGTGTTTGGTACTGATGTAGTGTGTGTGTGTGTGTGTGTTTGGTACTGATGTAGTGTGTGTGTGTGTTTGGTACTGATGTAGTGTGTGTGTGTGTGTTTGGTACTGATGTAGTGTGTGTGTGTGTGTGTGTTTGTACTGATGTAGTGTGTGTGTGTGTGTGTGTGTGTTTGGTACTGATGTAGTGTGTGTGTGTGTTTGTACTGATGTAGTGTGTGTGTGGTACTGATGTAGTGTGTGTGGTACTGATGTAGTGTGTGTGTGGTACTGATGTAGTGTGTGTGTGTTTGGTACTGATGTAGTGTGTGTGTTTGGTACTGATGTAGTGTGTGTGTTTGGTACTGATGTAGTGTGTTTGTGTGTGTGTGTGTTTGGTACTGATGTAGTGTGTGTGTGTGTGTGTGTGTTTGGTACTGATGTGGTGTGTGTGTGTTTGGTACTGATGTGGTGTGTGTGTGTTTGGTACTGATGTAGTGTGTGTGTTTGGTACTGATGTGGTGTGTGTGTGTTTGGTACTGATGTAGTGTGTGTGTGTTTGGTACTGATGTAGTGTGTTTGTGTGTTTGTGTTTGTACTGATGTAGTGTGTGTGTGTGTGTGTTTGGTACTGATGTAGTGTGTGTGTGTGTGTGTGTTTGTACTGATGTAGTGTGTGTGTGTGTGTGTGTTTGGTACTGATGTAGTGTGTGTGTTTGTACTGATGTAGTGTGTGTGTGTGTGTGTTTGGTACTGATGTAGTGTGTGTGTGTGTGTGTTTGTACTGATGTAGTGTGTGTGTGTGTGTGTTTGGTACTGATGTAGTGTGTGTGTGTGTGTGTTTGTACTGATGTAGTGTGTGTGTGTGTGTGTTTGGTACTGATGTAGTGTGTGTGTGTGTGTGTTTGTACTGATGTAGTGTGTGTGTGTGTGTGTGTGTGTGTTTGGTACTGATGTAGTGTGTGTGTGTGTGTGTTTGGTACTGATGTAGTGTGTGTGTGTGTGTTTGGTACTGATGTAGTGTGTGTGTGGTACTGATGTAGTGTGTGTGTGTGTGTGTGTGTGTGTGTGTTTGGTACTGATGTGGTGTGTGTTTGTGTTTGTACTGATGTAGTGTGTGTGTGTGTTTGGTACTGATGTAGTGTGTGTGTGTGTTTGGTACTGATGTGGTGTGTGTGTGTGTGTTTGGTACTGATGTGGTGTGTGTGTGTGTGTTTGGTACTGATGTAGTGTGTGTGTGTGTGTTTGGTACTGATGTAGTGTGTGTGTGTGTTTGTACTGATGTAGTGTGTGTGTGTGTGTGTGTGTTTGGTACTGATGTAGTGTGTGTGTTTGGTACTGATGTAGTGTGTGTGTGTGTGTGTGTGTGTGTGTGTGTGTGTTTGGTACTGATGTAGTGTGTGTGTGTGTTTGTACTGATGTAGTGTGTGTGTGTGTGTGTTTGTGTGTTTGTACTGATGTAGTGTGTGTGTGTGTGTGTGTGTGTTTGGTACTGATGTAGTGTGTGTGTTTGGTACTGATGTAGTGTGTGTGTGTGTTTGTACTGATGTAGTGTGTGTGTGTGTGTGTGTGTGTTTGTGTGTTTGTACTGATGTAGTGTGTGTGTGTGTGTGTTTGGTACTGATGTAGTGTGTGTGTTTGGTACTGATGTAGTGTGTTTGTGTGTTTGTACTGATGTAGTGTGTGTGTGTGTGTTTGGTACTGATGTAGTGTGTGTGTGTGTGATCTGGGTTATACTTTAGCTGGTATATATTGTTCACACTGGTCACATGACCCTTCTGACCGCCCCAGGTGCTGCTCCATATAGTGACCCAGCCAAAGACTTTGATGAAAATAAAGAGAATAAGACCCCGGACGGCTCTCAGAAGGACCCCGACTGGATGCAGTATGAGCTGGAGCGGGAGGAGCAGGAGCTGCAGCAGGCGCTGGCCCAGTCCCTCCAGGAACAGGTGAGACCAGGGTTTACCTGCTCGGGGTTGTCTGTTGGGAAATGTTCAGTCACATGACACCACGTGGTTGTCCACTATTTACCGGTTTGTATCATACTCTAGGTGACTATGGGGGAGATTTATCAAAATCTGTCGAAAGGAAAAGTTGCTGAGATGCCCATAGCGACCAATCGGATGGCTTCTTTAATTTTGTTTAGAATGCACAAACACAGATGTGGATAGGTGGAAATCCAGGCAGGGGTTCCCTTTCCTTCCAGTAGAAAGATCTGACCGGCAGGTGGCGCTTCACCAGCGTGGAGACACAGGAGTCGGGTGTACAGTGGGGACACTTTTATTAGGATTCATAAAAAGCAAGGTACAGGTGCAGACAATGCGTTTTGGAGGGGCTCCCTCCTTCGTCAGGTGCTGTACCTTACACCACTGTACACCTGCCTCCCGTGTTTCCAGGCCGGTGTAGCGCCACCTGCCACAATCAAATCTTTCTACTGGAAGGAAAGAGAACCCTGCATTCTAAACCGTCCTTGACGGGACTGACGGCCAGCTGCTCCCGACATACCTGCCTAAAACTCTAACCAGTGTTGTGCCTGTAATAGTGCAACCTGCGAAGGTGAGCAGGTCCATTACCTGTTGTTACCCTCCGCTGGTATCGCTGATAATTGGTACTATATAGAGCCTATATAGTATATTTAGGCCTTTTCAAAAATGAAAGAAGTAATCTGATTGGTTTCTATGGGCGACTCGGCAATGTTTCCTCTAGATGGGTTTTGATAAATCTCTCCCTGTGTCTTTATAGAAGATGAGGCACAAGAGCCGATGTGTTACGGCTCCGTTCCTTATACAGGATAGAGGGGTGTGGTGGAGGTGTTGTTGCGGTGTAATTGCTGTGTCGTAAGGGATTGGTGGATCTGCTGTTCATGTCATTTCTTCATCTACAGGAGGCGCGAGAACTGAAGGAAGACAATGACCTGAAAAGAGCCACAGAACTGAGCTTACAAGGTGACAATACCACAGGGACACACCCACTGAAGGGCAATCCCACCTTAATCCCCTATACAGAGGATGGGTGGGAGGTGTATGGTCAGGACAGAGCGCTGGGCGGGTCGCAATAAGAACTTTTACACCTCCAGGCCTATGGGCAATTCTAGTACGTACAGAAGTCCCGTTTCTTTTCCATCGTCTCCGGGCTGTCGACAAATAAAAAACAGTCTGGACTCTCCTACTGCGGCTCCAGTCCTCCGCTGCCGTCTTCTTCCTGGTTGACGGGGGTCAATGCGTCACACTGCCGCTCAACCCATCCCTGGCCTAGGCAGGACATCGCTGCATCTGACGATCAGTTGATTAGTAGTGTGACGCACTGCCCATCGGCAAGAAGGAAAAGGACTGCACCAGAGAACTGGAACGGCCAAGTCCAGGCTGGTTTTTATAGGCCAGCGGCCCAGGGATGATGGCAAAGAAAAGTTCTAAACAGGACTTTAATCACCATCAATAAAAAAAATCTCAAAAGATGAAGGGCCCATCCATCCATTGTCACCCTCTGATCCCGGACACATTGTAATGATCGGTGACCTCACCATGCTTTCATCAATTGTCACCATCTGATCCCGGACACATTGTAATGATCGGTCCCCCGCCATACTTCCATCCATTGTCACCCTCTTATCCCGGACACATTGTAATGCTCGGTGCCCCGCCATGCTTCCATCCATCGGTCAGCAGCTGATCCCGGACACATTGTAATGATCGGTCCCCCGCCATACTTTCATCCATTGTCACCCTCTTATCCCGGACACATTGTAATGATCGGTCCCCCGCCATGCTTCCATCCATCGGTCAGCAGCTGATCCCGGACACATTGTAATGATCGGTGCCCCCGCCATACTTCCATCCATTGTCACCCTCTGATCCCGGACACATTGTAATGATCGGTGCCCCCGCCATACTTCCATCCATTGTCACCCTCTTATCCCGGACACATTGTAATGATCGGTCCCCCGCCATGCTTCCATCCATCGGTCAGCAGCTGATCCCAGACGCATTGTAATGATCGGTGACCCCGCCATGCTTCCATCCATTGTCACCCTCTGATCCCGGGCTTATTGTAATGATCGGTGCCCCCGCCATGCTTCCATCAATTGTCACCCTCTGATCCTGGACACATTGTAATGATCGGTCCCCCGCCATACTTCCATCCATTGTCACCATCTGATCCCGGACACATTGTAATGATCGGTGCCACCGCCATGCTTCCATCCATTGTCACCCTCTGATCCCGGACACATTGTAATGATCGGTGCCCCCGCCATGCTTCCATCCATTGTCACCCTCTGATCCCGGACACATTGTAATGCTCGGTGCCCCCGCCATGCTTCCATCCATGGTCACCCTCTGATCCCGGACACCTTGTAATGATCGGTGACCCCACCATGCTTCCATCCATTGTCACCCTCTGATCCCGGACACCTTGTAATGCTCGGTGCCCCGCCATGCTTCCATCCATCGGTCAGCAGGTGCCCCCGCCATGCTTCCATCCATGGTCACCCTCTGATCCCGGACACATTGTAATGTTCGGTGCCCCGCCATGCTTCCATCCATTGTCACCCTCTGATCCAAGACACATTGTAATGCTCGGTGCCCCGCCATGCTTCCATCCATTGTCACCCTCTGATCCCGGACACCTTGTAATGATCGGTGCCCCGCCATGTTTCCATCCATCGGTCAGCAGGTGCCCCCGCCATGCTTCCATCCATGGTCACCCTCTGATCCCGGACACATTGTAATGATCGGTGCCCCCGCCATGCTTCCATCCATTGTCACCCTCTGATCCCGGACACATTGTAATGCTCGGTGCCCCCGCCATGCTTCCATCCATGGTCACCCTCTGATCCCGGACACCTTGTAATGATCGGTGACCCCACCATGCTTCCATCCATTGTCACCCTCTGATCCCGGACACCTTGTAATGCTCGGTGCCCCGCCATGCTTCCATCCATCGGTCAGCAGGTGCCCCCGCCATGCTTCCATCCATGGTCACCCTCTGATCCCGGACACATTGTAATGTTCGGTGCCCCGCCATGCTTCCATCCATTGTCACCCTCTGATCCAAGACACATTGTAATGCTCGGTGCCCCGCCATGCTTCCATCCATGGTCACCCTCTGATCCCGGACACCTTGTAATGATCGGTGACCCCACCATGCTTCCATCCATTGTCACCCTCTGATCCCGGACACCTTGTAACGCTCGGTGCCCCGCCATGCTTCCATCCATCGGTCAGCAGGTGCCCCCGCCATGCTTCCATCCATGGTCACCCTCTGATCCCGGACACATTGTAATGTTCGGTGCCCCGCCATGCTTCCATCCATTGTCACCCTCTGATCCAAGACACATTGTAATGCTCGGTGCCCCGCCATGCTTCCATCCATTGTCACCCTCTGATCCCGGACACCTTGTAATGATCGGTGCCCCGCCATGTTTCCATCCATCGGTCAGCAGGTGCCCCCGCCATGCTTCCATCCATGGTCACCCTCTGATCCCGGACACATTGTAATGATCGGTGCCCCCGCCATGCTTCCATCCATTGTCACCCTCTGATCCCGGACACATTGTAATGATCGGTGCCCCGCCATGCTTCCATCCATTGTCACCCTCTTATCCCGGACACATTGTAATGATCGGTCCCCCGCCATGCTTCCATCCATCGGTCAGCAGCTGTTCCCGGACACATTGTAATGCTCGGTGCCCCGCCATGCTTCCATCCATCGGTCAGCAGCTGATCCCGGACACATTGTAATGATCGGTGCCCCCGCCATGCTTCCATCCATTGTCACCCTCTTATCCCGGACACCTTGTAATGATCGGTGACCCCGCCATGCTTCCATCCATTGTCACCCTCTTATCCCGGACACATTGTAATGATCGGTGACCCCGCCATGCTTCCATCCATTGTCACCCTCTTATCCCGGACACATTGTAATGATCGGTCCCCCGCCATGCTTTCATCCATCGGTCAGCAGCTGATCCCGGACACATTGTAATGATCGGTCCCCCGCCATGCTTTCATCCATTGTCACCCTCTGATCCCGGACACATTGTAATGATCGGTGACCCCGCCATGCTTCCATCCATTGTCACCCTCTTATCCCGGACACATTGTAATGATCGGTCCCCCGCCATGCTTTCATCCATTGTCACCCTCTGATCCCGGACACATTGTAATGATCGGTGACCCCGCCATGCTTCCATCCATTGTCCATTGTCACCCTCTGATCCCGGACACATTGTAATGATCGGTCCCCCGCCATGCTTTCATCCATTGTCACCCTCTGATCCCGGACACATTGTAATGATCGGTGACCCCGCCATGCTTCCATCCATTGTCACCCTCTTATCCCGGACACATTGTAATGCTCGGTGCCCCCAGGGCTGGATGTGATGTTACTGATGGCTGTCATGTCCTCATACAGAATTTACCAGCTCCTTTCTGGACGGGTCATTGTCTGATGAGGATTCTGGGAATGAAGAGGTTCTGGATATGGAGTACACCGAGGAGGAAGCTGAGGAGCTGAAGAGAAACGCAGAGGTGACACTCCTCCCCCTTTATGTCTGATCCTCCTCCTCCCCCCCTTCATGTCTGACACTCCTCCCCCCACCCCCCTTTCATGTCTGACACTCCTCCCCCCCCTTTCATGTCTGACACTCCTCCCCCCCCCCCTTCATGTCTGACACTCCCCCCCCCCCCCTCATGTCTGACACTCCTCCCCCCCCCCCCTCATGTCTGACACTCCCCCCCCCCCCCTCATGTCTGACACTCCTCCCCCCCCCCCCCCCCTCATGTCTGACACTCCTCCCCCCCCCTCATGCCTGACACTCCTCCCCCCCCTCATGTCTGACACTCCTCCCCCCCCTTCATGCCTGACACTCCTCCCCCCCCTCTCATGTCTGACACTCCTCCCCCCCCCTCATGCCTGACACTCCTCCCCCCCCCTCATGTCTGACACTCCTCCTCCCCCCTCATGTCTGACACTCCTCCCCCCCCTTCATGCCTGACACTCCTCCCCCCCCTTCATGTCTGACACTCCTCCCCCCCCCTCATGTCTGACACTCCTCCCCCCCCCCCTCATGTCTGACACTCCTCCCCCCCCCCTCATGTCTGACACTCCTCCCCCCCCCTTCATGCCTGACACTCCTCCCCCCCCTCTCATGTCTGACACTCCTCCCCCCCCCCTCATGCCTGACACTCCCTCCCCCCCCCTCATGTCTGACACTCCTCCTCCCCCCTCATGTCTGACACTCCTCCTCCCCCCCTCATGTCTGACACTCCTCCCCCCCCTTCATGCCTGACACTCCTCCCCCCCCCTCATGTCTGACACTCCTCCCCCCCCCCCTCATGTCTGACACTCCTCCCCCCCCCCCTCATGTCTGACACTCCTCCCCCCCCCCCTCATGTCTGACACTCCTCCCCCCCCCCCTCATGTCTGACACTCCTCCCCCCCCCCCTCATGTCTGACACTCCTCCCCCCCCCCCCTCATGTCTGACACTCCTCCCCCCCCCCCTTCATGTCTGACACTCCTCCTCCCCCCCCCTTCATGTCTGACACTCCTCCTCCCCCCCCCCTTCATGTCTGACACTCCTCCTCCCCCCCCCCTTCATGTCTGACACTCCTCCTCCCCCCCCCTTTCATGTCTGACACTCCTCCTCCCCCCCCCCCTTTCATGTCTGACACTCCTCCTCCCCCCCCCCCTTTCATGTCTGACACTCCTCCTCTCTCCCCCCCCCCCCCCTTCATGGCTGACATTCCTTCCCCCCCCCCCCTTCATGGCTGACATTCTTCTTCTCCCCCTCCCCCCCCCCCCCCTTCCTGGCTGACATTCCTCCTCCCCCCCCCCTTTCATGTCTGACACTCCTCCTCCCCCCCTTTCATGTCTGACACTCCTCCTCTCTCCCCCCCCCCCCCCTTCATGGCTGACATTCCTTCCCCCCCCCCCCTTCATGGCTGACATTCCTTCCGCCCCCCCCCTTCCTGGCTGACATTCCTTCCCCCCCCCCCCCCCTTCATGGCTGACATTCTTCTTCTCCCCCTCCCCCCCCCCCCCCCCCCCCTTCCTGGCTGACATTCCTCCTCCCCCCCCCCCCTTTCATGTCTGACACTCCTCCTCCCCCCCCTCATATCTGTTGTGTCCCCCAATTCTAATGCTCCTGGTGTCTTGATTTGCAGAGTGGGGAACTGCAGCACTCCTATCGCTTGGTCAGCGTTGTCAGCCATATTGGAAGCTCCTCATCCTCCGGTACAGCGGATGTTTTTGGTTTCTGTAATTCCGTCTCTTCCTCTGTTCTCACGTGTAATGAAGGTTTGTGATTCTTCTATATTCAGGACATTACATCAGTGATGTGTATGACATAAAGAAACAAGCATGGCTGACCTACAACGACCTGGCCGTGTCTCGCACCCAGGAGGCCACTGTCCAGAATGAGCGGGACCGCAGCGGCTACATCTTCTTCTATATGCACAAGTGAGTCTAGTGATACTCAGGTTCACTATATGGTGGTGGAAGATGATGGCAGGTTACATTGGCCATTGCTGCTGCCACCTGTACAGCACCTCACATATTTGTAGGAGATTACCATTCAATCACCACCATGCTGGAAGTGCACACGTCTATTACAGAAAGTACGCATGTTTTGTTCATTAGATTGCAAAGGGTTAAAGGGGTTCTCTGCCCCTAATACATCATATCCCTATCCAAAGGATGTGGAATAACATGTCTGACCGCGGGGGTCCACTCATGTCTATGGGACGGGGGCATGCGCAACCAGAGCTATCATCTGTAGACATGAATGGAGGGGCGTGATGTCATGACCATAGCCGCCCAAAGCTGGAATTCTGAACATAAACGTGTAGGGGGCCGGACCCCCCATGATCAGACATCTTATCCCCTATCCTATAATGTCTCATCCTACAAAATATCTCTATGGGAGAGCTGTTTGGTTGTGTTTGGCTCTCCCATAGAGATATAGGGGGGGGCTGGGGTGCGAGGGCGTGACTTCATCCCTAACTACCTTACACCCCCCACCCCTCAGGCGTGACCTTGACCTCGTCCTTGTCCTCTTCCCTGTCATTCAGGTGTCGTTCTCTCTCTTCCCTTTAGGGAGATATTTGAAGAAATGGTTGACGAGGAGAATAAAGCACAAAGCTACAGTGGTGACGCCAACAGATTGAGACCCTGCCTGTGAGGCTGGTGTGGCGGTCTTGCACACGTGCGGCTCTGGAGCTGCAGACTTGTGTCTTCCCCATTGGCTGATGTGATGTCTCCGCACTGTGGCTGCTGACCCCTCTGGGCCGGATGTCTTCTCCATTCTCACCTTCTGTATAGTTGGTGATGAGGCCGTTCACACACAGCATTTTGTTGTTGTTTTAAGCCAAAGCCAAAAGTTGATCCATTGGTCTAATCTCCTTGGATTCAGTGCGCATGGCGGTGGGATCCCGGTGTCAGGCGGCAGGGGCGCGTGGGATCCCGGTGTCAGGCGGCAGGGGCGGGTGGGATCCCGGGGTCAGGCGGCAGGGGCGGGTGGGATCCCGGGGTCAGACGGCAGGGGCGCTGGCGTCCTGTAGTTAGGGAGGAGGGGAGGTGAAGTCCTGGGGGTCAGGTGGCAGGGCAATGGGGTATGATGAAAAGGCAGACAGGAGAGGTAATGGCATTTTGTATTTTGGGGGTCAAGTGCGAATGGCAGTGGAGGCTTCGTGAGGGGGGGGGGGGGGGTGAGGGTCCCTGGAGGTCAGGCAGGAGGGGGGGGGGGGGGGGGGGGGGGGGTGGGTCCCTGTAGGTTGTAGGTCATGTGGGGGGGGGGGGGGTGTTGTGAGGGTCCCTGGAGGTCAGGCAGGAGGTGGGGGGTGAGGGTCCCTGGAGGTCAGGCAATTAGGACAGTTTGGTCCTTCCTTTTATATTTCCTGTTCGTTTTTTAAACCTTCTGGCTAAAAATACTGAATGAACAATCTTCCACAAGCAGTGGTGTGTGAACTGCTCCCAAATTCTGGTGGTCCGCAGGTAGACGGGACACTGAACGCCTTCATTTTACCTGCAGCGGTGTGTGAACTGCTCCCAAATCCTGGTGGTCCGCAGGTAGATGGGACACTGAACGCCTTCATTTTACCTGCAGCGGTGTGTGAACTGCTCCCAAATCCTGGTGGTCCGCAGGTAGACGGGACACTGAACGCCTTCATTTTACCTGCAGCTGATCGGTTTGCCTCTATCAGCCATTTTGGTTACCATGGTAAATTGACAGCTCACTGCCCTGTGGGTATAACGCCCCCCTCAGGTGCCGTCTGTTATGTGAGAGTTGTACGTTTTGTTAATAGGGAAGTTAGATCATTCCTGCTGTTCATAGCAATAAGATGGCGGCACTGTGTGGAGATGGGGAGCTGCCTGCACCATGACAATCAGCCGCGGAGGTGAGCACCATATTTTTACAGGTTCTCTTCCTGCAGGTTTGGTCCTTTGTTCTTTTATACATGTGGGCATTATTATTGTTATTGTGGATCTCGCTCATCGTTTGGATGCTTTTCTCTGGTTTCTCATCATTCTCCATAAATCCTGCGCGGTTCCTTTTACTTCAGACTTCACCGTTTCTCGTCCGCTCTTTACACCTTTTATATAAATCTTTTTGTGTGGTCCTCTGCCCCAAGGTTTTGGATGTATTTTGGTTTAGTTGTACATATTCTATTATATTTAACTATTTTAGGCTTTTATGTTGTCTTTATTTAGTATGATAAAGACATAAAGATGGTCAATAATTTGCTGCATTTTTGTGGTTCTTTTTTTCCTCCAGAACACCGCTATGTACTGTTCTGATATATTATATTTGTGATTGGGGCTTACACATTCGTACTCGTGATAACAATGATATATACTTACTTGTTATGTACACATTATGACAACCTATCGGTCTGAGATGTGCCCGATGACCGCGACGGAGGCCATACCTTAAGAGGGCAAAAAGTAAATCTAGTAGGGAATTAAATGTAATCAAGGACTAAAGCCCCTACCCTAGCACTGACCAAGATAAAGCGCTGATATTGAGATGGAATTGGTGAAGTGAACTGACAGGCCCAGGAATCGATGCCTGGAAACTGAAGAGTGTTGTAGTCATGCCCACCCCCTACCGAAACCAGCGTTGGCACTTGCGCAAGGTCAGGCCAAACCCCCAGCTGATGTCTGCTTGTAGCATGCTGCCTAATATCAGTGTGGGAGTGAAACACTGTGACTTATCAGGCCTGATGAATCCCATCATGTTCCTGCTAATAAGTGGCAAAATATATAACTGTTAGCATATAGGCACAACCACCAGCCCCGATTACCCTTGGCGTTGAACAGCCTAATTGCCTGTAGATCAAACAATATCCGAACACCTTACCTGCAAACTAAGCCAACCCAATGCCCCATTCCTAACACCACTGCCTCATGAATGGTGTCCCACTGCGAGTGACCCACTAGCTATCCTGTCTGTAATTTGCCTACCCAAATGTACTTGCAGACACAACTGCTCTGTGCCTGAGCCGTCGTGCCCACAAGCTGGACAATTGTGCAAATGATAATGCCGGTGAAGCAGGCGCTAATAGGGCCGTCTACCTTGTGAATGGACTCTGCTGGAAACATGTTGGTGACAACTTGTGTGGTGTATCCCCTGGCAGATGTGTTGTCACACATGGTGACCCCGTGTGTGGCGAGTTGCTCTAGCTCACCCGTGGTCTATTGCTTTGTGACTGTGTCAGTAGTGTAGTCCTGCGTGAGCCTTACCCTGCGGACGTGGCAGGCATGAAGGGTAATAAACCTATGTCGGAATGTTGCTCTGAAGACGTGTCAGTAACAATAACCTGCGTGGCAACTCCCCCTTCAGACGTGGCAGGCATAACAGGTAAACAACCACCTATGTGTCGTACTGTTATTGCTCTGAAGACGTGTCAGTAACGATAACCTGCATGCAGCCCCCCCCCCTGCAGACGTGGCAGACATAAAGGGAAAACAACCACCTGTGTGGCGTAATGTTATTGCTCTGAAGACATGTCAGTAACAATAACCTGCGTGCTGCCTCTCCCTGCAGACGTAGCAGGCATAACAGGTAACCCACCTGTGTCGTGATGTTAGGTAACAACCTGCGTGGTGCCTCCTCCTGCAGACGTGGCAGACAAGACAGGTTAAAAAACACCTGTGTCGTGATGTTATTGCTCTGAAGGCGTGGTAGTCATGGGAACTATAACGTAGTCAAGAGCGTGTGATGGTATGCGCACTATTACTGCATGGAAGCACCCACAATGTACAATGAAAACTATGAGCATAAACACTAAACCAAATGCTACCAGCTCGCCAATGCCATGCACCTTCGCATGGCTCTGACACCATGAGCGTCTGAACAACCTGAAAACCCGAGGCGCATGAAACACAGAGAAACAAAGCACCACACATGCACAACCAGTACCTCGTCAAGAGTGCATGTGTCATGAAAAGCAATGGATGTCTGACCAACGAGACTGCATGATTAGCAAAGAACTGTGAGCGTATGCCACCGTAAGAGCTAAGGACAAATGCACCGAACGGTATGGATGCTGATGAGTGTATGTACAGTACGAATGGCAAAAACGTAATGTCAATGCCAAGAGCATTTGGCCGTGTAAATGTCATGAGTGGTATAGATACCATTGCGTATGAATAAAATAAAATCCATTGCATGTGGACAGTAACAGCGTGTATGAACCGTGTAAAAGCCATGAGCAAATGACAGTAAAAAAATGCTAAAAGCGTGTGAAAAAAGTGTGGTTAACAAACACAGTGATGATGTTTTGAACATATGTACATGCGATGAGCGCATGGCCACTATAGATACTGAGCTTATGACCAGCATAGTGGCCATGCAGTGAATGCAACGGTATTGATGCCGACATATGACCAGTATGTGTGTTGTGACCATATGAAAGGTGCAAAACGCCATGTGCATATGACAGCAAACCTGTGGGTGTGTGCACAGTATGAATATTGTGGGCATGCGATCTGTATGAATAACAAGCGTACGGGCAGTATGAATGCCATGAGTGTATGCAGTGTGTAACTGGTGTGAGTATAGCTGCCCTGGCTTATGACCAGCATGAATTCCACAATCACGTAGATGTCCTGAGCGTATCAACAGAAATGAAATGCCATGAGCATAATGCATGAAATAACCGCCAGAGCGCATGGACCCGTGTAGAAACCTCCGCAGCTGCCCAGTGTAAAACGCCACAGCACATGAACAGTGTAGAGCTATGAACGTCTGAACAAATGCGCATGGTGTGGACAATTTCAATGTCAAAAGCGTATGAAAGTGTGAATGCTATGATGTGTGTAAGGAAACCAAGAGCGTATACCCGCTGTGAATGCCGTGAGCGTGTGAACGCTATACAGCAATGCGTGTGTGAACCGAGTGAAATTCGTGAGCGTGTGCAACAGTGTACAAACCCATGGGTAAAAGAAAGCCATGCGTGTATGAACAGTATAAATGCTGTTAGCGCATGGACAGTGTAAATGCTGTGAACATATGAACAGTATGGAAAGCCATGAGCATGTGAACAGTATGCATGCCAACCATTGATGTGCCACCATATAGAATGAACATGAGAAATGTAGATGCCAGAACATGTAGACGCATGAGTGACATGAGTATGAACCGCTGCGCGTATGGGAATACAACTAACAGAGATGAAAGAGATTGCAAAGTATGAATGCTATGGTGTATGGCCAGATGACTATTGTGTGCTATGTGTGTGAACCGTAGACATACTATGGATGTACGAGCAGTGTACCCTGCGTGATGCAGCAAATAATGGAGGTACCAGCAGTGAGATGCCTTGCCGTGTGGACAGTGTGAAAAGGTGCACACGTAAGACCCATATAACCCGTGCGCCTATGAAATAGTATGGATGCCATGGTTGTATGAGCAAAACGTGTGGTTGGCGACAATGATTGTGTAAACGCCATGACATACCAATCTGTGATTTGTAAGAAAATGCCATGAGCGTGTGACCAAGTAATAATTGAAACTGGTATGCTGCTGTGCGTGCATGACCAATAAAAGTGAAAGCGCAGCACCAATCTCCTAAAATTAATAACCCATAAGTGCATGAGCCGCACAGAGACGAGGGCATCGGCCCATGCAAACAACTGCAAGTGTGTGTGATGCAAATTATATTTTTTTTTCTTCCTCCCTCTGCCTGGAACTATGGAAAGCAGACGAGTTCTAAACCTGGCATGATATGACTTGGCATGATACGGGAGTGATGTCTGGGTGTCCCTTCTCTCACTCCGCAGGAGTGGGAGCCCACTACAGAGCCCCGGCAACCAGAGATGCACCGCCAGGCGTCCTGGCTACGCGGTGTAAACGCGCCCAACCGCAGCACCCGTGAATACATTGATATGTATAGGAGAGTTGGGCAGGGGTGAGTTTTGTGAGGCAAATGCGGGGATACAGTTCACAGAAAACAATTCAACGGTTGCAACAAATTCATAATAAAGAGACCCCAAAAGTAACATTTGCCCCATATTAACAATGGGACACCCAAATTAGAGAGGAGCTGCCCTGAAATGTATGTTGTGCACCATACCATCTGATTATACAACAGTTAGCAGCCTGGCTCGAGAGGCTTATACAGCAGACATTACCAAATACGGCCCGGCCGCATTATATACCAGCAGACAGCACTGTCTCCCCTGCGCACCGAGGTTGGCAACTGCCGACAGCTGAGGAAAGGAAGCTTATACTCACAAACACGGAGCGTGGTGGGGGTAACTTGATGCTGCCTTGTAGCACGCTGCCTCAGACAGAACCGCAGCCTGGCCCCCCCAGTGTAACTGTGCTGATGCTGTGGAGTCCCGTCTGACAGAAGCTGCGCGTAGCCTCAGCCTCCCGGAACCACCGTCGCCCATGCCGCACCTGCTATGCCAGCAATCTCCCTATACATTACCACCACCGGAACAGCGAAGCTTCGGTAGTCGGACTGGCGGAGCTCCAAATAATGGCGGGAGATTTGAAGTCTGTTCCCTGCCAGACCTCCTTGTTATATATACAGTCCTGAATATAAATAGATCATGGAGAGATCTCTGTACTGTCCTGATATATTATATATATATATATATTAGGTCACCTCCTTGTTATATATACAGTTCGGGGTATAAATAGATCATGGAGAGATCTCTGTACTGTCCTGATATATATATATTATTAGGTCACCTCCTTGTTATATATACAGTCCTGTATATAAATAGATCATGGAGAGATCTCTGTACTGTCCTGATATATATATTATTAGGTCACCTCATTGTTATATATACAGTCCTGGATATAAATAGATCATGGATAGATCTCTGTCCTGTCCTGATATATATATTATTAGGTCACCTTGTTATATACACAGTCCTGTATATAAATAGATCATGGAGAGATCTCTGTACTGTCCTGATATATATATTATTAGGTCACCTCCTTGTTATATATACAGTCCTGGGTATAAATAGATCATGGAGAGATCTCTGTGCTGTCCTGATATATTATACATATTATTAGGTCACCTCCTTGTTACATATACAGTCCTGGGTATAAATAGATCATGAAGAGATCTCTGTAATGTCCTGATATATTATACTTGTACTCAGTGCTTCAACGTATAGCGAGCCTAACCTATTACCTTCTATGGCTAGGCAGTTGGACTTGTGCCATATACTGCTGCGTACGGGTATATTTGGATAGAGAAATAAGAGGGAGGGAGGGCTGGGTAAGGAAAGAACCCTTGGCGTGAGGACCAGAGCGCCCGGCGGATCTCTTAAAGGCCCAGAAGCCCCTCCTACAAACCCAGGCTTAGTATCTTAGCCTTGTACTCAGTGCTTATACGTATAGCTAGCCTAACCTAACAACCTATTACCTTCTATGGCTAGGCAGTTGGACTTGTGCCATATACTGCCGCGTATGGGTATACCTGGAAGAGAAATAAGAGGGCAAAAGACCAAATATCAGAACATACCATTTATTGACATTACAAAACAAGAGAACGAAAAGCTTCTTTCATTTCATTGCGAGGATTAGGCACGTAAGACATATATGCATGTGACTTCCATCGACCTAACCTCTTAATTACATGTACTGGAACACCATGACTGGAAGCAGCTGCTGCTGCACCTATTCGTAGAGAACGCCCCGAGATGACTGAAGTGTCATAACCTATAGACTTAAGTAAAACACGTAAGTATTTGACAAATTTAGCAGTAGTCAACGGGGAACCATCAAATAATGGTAAAGGTGAATTTCTGTCAGTGCAGGTATGACTGGCCATCAATGCACGTTAAACAGTTATCGGGCACCACTTGTGAGAGGTGGCAAAGTAGGATACTAACACAGATTGACCTGGGAGAGACGTTTTCGTAGTTCTGAGCTCTAATACATAATGGTCTTTGACCCTGCTAAGTTTATCTAACATCAAATATGACGATTTCTCCGAACTGCTCGTGAATTCTCCCGGCCTCAAGAAGCCATAGAATCCTAGGAATAATGCAGCTTTTAACATCAAACTATTCCTGTACCCAAATGGCAATTCAGCCAGCCCATACGCCAGCTCCCTGAACATCTGCCCTGTCAAGGGTTGTCTAGATGGTGCTTTCTGAACCTGGCATTTTGACGCACTTTTCAATGCTGCTCTGATGGCATGAGATGTAAACAGCGATGCTCGGTCTGGATGTGACAGTGTAATGAAATGTTGTACCCCAGATAAGTATATTTTTATTGTATTGTAGGTCAGGTGGAAGGTGGAGTGGCAAAACCCTATAAAACCTAATAGGAATGAGATGCTCAAGTGATCTGCTTGAGAATGGGTGTGACAAAATTTGTTTAAAAGTATTCCATGCAGTATGATATACTTTGCATGTGTTGGGAGATGGTGAAGAATCGATAAGTTGTTTGGCTGTCAACAAATAATCTCCTAGTCCATGATTAATTCCTGGAACTGGTTGCCCTGCGGGATCCGCCTCTGGTACCATCTGGAAAAAGAGTGAGAATTTAAGTCTGGACAAAGCATCACCAGCAGCGTTATTAATGCCTTCAATGTTAGAGCTGGTGAAATGGAAATTGAAACTTAGTGATAGCCACACTAATTTCCTAAGCAATCAATTAATAACGCTGGATGCTGACCTGCCTTTTAACAAAATATTGACACTGGCCTTGTTATCCGAGACGAATAGCACAGTCTTGGCCCAAAGATTTCCCCACATACTAGCAGCTGAAACGATGGCATACAACTCGAACAGAGCAGAGTTTGTTGAAAAACCGGCCAAGCGAGTAACCTCGGGGGGGCCAAGCATCAGCGAACCAACTGTTACCCCATATGGCTGCAAACCCGATGGAGGAAGAGGCATCTGAAAAAATCATGGGAGAGGAGTTGTCTATGCCAGGAACAAAAAACGAGATGCCATTCCACTCCAAGAGGAACCTGTCCCACATTGCTAAGTCAGCAAGAGCATGGGGATCAATTTTAATGACATTGTTCTGTCCCGTGACAGAAGACATGGATTCTAGTAATCTAGAAATAAAGGTTCTGCCTAAAAAGGGAAGTGTCTTGCTGGGGCTCTCCACCTTTTTAGACAACACTGGAACTTCCAGTTGTTGGAAGACAGCAAGGGATGTGCGTAAGTCTCTGGGAATGGTGTTGCCAGATTCGATCATCAGAAAATCGTCTAGATAATGTATGACGTGCACACAATCGAATTTATTCTCTGGTAGCCAGTGCAATGCCAGCGCAAACTTGTTGAAAAGCCACGGGCTACTTCTGGAACCTAAAGTCAATTTTACAGCGAAGTAGTATTTGTCCTGCCATTTTATCCCGTGCCATTTCCACAAGTCAGGCTTAATAGGCAATAGCTTGAAGGCGTCAGAAATATCAATTTTCGACAGCCAGGCCCCTCTGCCCATGCTCAGGATCACTGCTATTGCCTCATCTATAGATGCATACTTTAATGTGAATTCTTCCGCTGGGATGAGAGAATTTATGCTAGGTATTGAGACTGAATAAGGGGCAGACAAATTGTAGATGAGACGCTTTTTATTGCTGAATTTGCTAGTGACCAAACCCACCGGGCTGACGCGTCAGATCTCAAATGGGGGCTTATCAAACGGCCCAACCACAGAACTTTGTGGTCTTGATAAGTGCATCTTTGGTAACTGGATCCCTCAAGGCAGATCTGAGATTATCACACTCCTAAGTCGACAGAGGTAACGACACAATCCCAGTATGAAACCCTGACACAAGACCATCAACAAGGAACTCTACGAATTCCTGATCTGCATGACCCATCAAGAAATACCTCAGACAAGCCACGTCCACTAGGGCTAGTCACGCCTGTTTGGTTTTTACAGGGCAGGTGGATCTAGGGTGGGTTCTGAAACATACTGCACGCAAATGCAATAACCTTTATTGGCCGTATTTGCAGATCTGGGATTTCATGAGGTACTTTATGGGCCTGCCCAACTTATCCATCTGACCTTAGATTTTTTTGTGACCTAGACTGAGGAGTGGACATGGATGTGCCTGGTGTAGCTTCCTCTGCAGAGCTGGCTGTACTACACCAATCAGTGGTGTGTGCAATAGACTGGCAATGCACGCAGACTGGCGCCTTTAACCCTGCAAAATGATTGCAGAATATTTTGGTATTTACTACCACTCAGTTGATCTCGTAATTGTATTGCGCAAGGGCTGCCGCTGCTTTCGCTAAGAAAGATTTGTGATAGTCTTAAAATGTTGACCCTCCGTACTTATGCGCAAACTCCGTGACTTTTTAGAGGTACATGTCCAGTTCCTCGCGCCTTTCCGGCTTGTCTGAACATATTATATGTCCCTATAAATTGAAAAAGCCATGCTGAATTCTGCTAGCGTTAACTTTCGGTTTAGCCTTGCATCCTTCGCTTTGAGGATGACAGAGACTTCCCGGCAAGCAATCCTTTTATTCTTTGTGACATCATGGGTGGCAATGATGAGGCAGGCTAGGTTGACGTCTTTGCCATCGAGGATGTCTTTCTTCAGATTAACTGGCAAAAAATGCACTGGCTCAATATTAGGTACCAACCTATTATGACCAACAACAGGACCCGCAACTTGAGGAACAGTACTCTGTGGCAATGCAGGAGCTTGTGTGGTGACAGGAGTGGAGACCGGAGCCGGAGTGTCTGTGCTCTTATTCTCAAGTGCGTCAATCCTATTGACCAAGGAGTTCACCAGAGAGTGTAACTGTATGATCGAGGTGTTAAGTGTCTGCATAGACACACCACTTTTACTGGGGCTTGCGCCATTGCTTGGACCTGCCTGGCCAACCACCAACAATCTGTATAATTCTGCTTTCCATGCAGTGGCGGGGTATGGAATCCCATGCCGAACAAGTTCCGCAACAATTTTCGGTAAGGTTAAGGCCCGGACAGACGGGATATTCTCATGTTCAGGTGGCCTGGCGGAATTTTCCACGACGGACCCCGCTTCCTCAATGTTGGAACAAAACAAAACACAGAGCCCTAAGAAAACCACTTAACCTGTAATCTATATACCCGTAAACAATGATGCCGAGTAAATTGCCACAAGGGTCTGAGAATGAGCAGACCAGGCAGTGAAGTGAATATAACTTTTAACGATGTTGTTACGCCGAGCGCTCCGGGTCCCTGCTCCTCCCCGGAGCGCTCGCGGCGTTCTCCTCTCTGCAGCGCCTCGGTCAGACCCGTTGACCGGGAGCGCTGCACTGACATTTACGATGGGGATGGATTCCAAAGCGGGACGCGCCCGTTCGCGAATCGCATCCCAAGTCACTTGCCCATCCCGGTCCTCTGCTGTCATGTTCTGGCGCGCGCGGCTCCGCTCTCTAGGGTGCACGCGCGCCAGCTCTCTAAGATTTAAAGGGCCAGTGCACCAGTGATTGGTGCCTGGCCCAATCAGTCTAATTAGCTTCCACTTGCTCCCTGTCCATATAACCTCACTTCCCCTTCCCTTCCTTGCCGGATCTTGTTGCCTTGTGCCAGAGAAAGCGTTTAGTGTTGTCCATAGCCTGTGTTCCAGACATTCTGCTATTGTTATTGACTACGAACCTTGCCGCCTGCCCCCGACCTTCTGCTACGTCTGACCTTGCCTCTGCCTAGTCCTTCTGTCCCACGCCTTCTCAGCAGTCAGCGAGGTTGAGCCATTGCCGGTGGATACGACCTGGTTGCTACCGCCGCAGCAAGACCATCCCGTTTTGTGGCGGGCTCTGGTGAAAACCAGTAGCAACCTAGAACCGGTCCACCGACACGGTCCACGCCAATCCCTCGCTGACACAGAGGATCCACATCCAGCTAGCCGAATCCTAACAGTAGATCCGGCCATGGATCCCGCTGAGGTGCGGCTGCCAAGTCTCGCTGACCTATCCACGGTGGTCGCCCAACAATCGCAGCAAATTGCCCAACAAGGACAGCAGCTGTCGCAGTTGACCGCCACGTTACAGCAACTTCTGCCACTGCTACAGCAGCAACCATCTCCTCCGCCAGCTCCTGCACCTCCTCCGCAGCGAGTGGCCGCTCCTAGCCTCCGCTTGTCCCTGCCGGACAAATTTGATGGGGACTCTTGACTCTGCCGTGGCTTTCTGTCTCAATGTTCCCTACATATGGAGATGTTGTCGGACCAATTTCCTACAGAACGGTCTAAGGTGGTGTTCGTAGTGAGTCTTCTCTCTGGAAAGGCCTTTTCTTGGGCCACACCGCTCTGGGACCGCAATGATCCTGCCACAGTCCAGTCCTTCTTCGCTGAAGTCCGTAGTGTCTTCGAGGAACCAGCCCGAGCTTCTTCTGCCGAGACTGCCCTGCTGAACCTGGTCCAGGGTAATTCTTTAGTAGGCGAGTACGCCATCCAATTTCGTACTCTCGCCTCCGAATTATCTTGGAATAACGAGGCCCTCTGCACGACCTTTAAAAAAGGCCTATCCAGTAACATCAAGGATGTGCTGGCCGCACGAGAGATTTCTGCCAACCTGCAAGAACTTATCCATTTGGCCACCCGCATTGACATGCGTTTTTCTGAGAGACACCAGGAGCTCCGCCAGGAAAAAGACCTTGATCTCTGGGCACCTCTCTCACAGTATCCTTTGCAATCTACCCCTGTGCCTCCCGTCGAGGAGGCTATGCAAGTGGATCAGTCTCGCCTGACCCATGAAGAGAGGACTCGCTGTAGGGATAAAAATTTGTGTCTGTACTGCGCTAGTACCGAACATTTCTTGGTGGATTGCCCTATTCGTCCTCCACGTCTGGGAAACGCACGCATGCACCCAGCTCACGTGGGTGTGGCGTCTCTTGGTACGAAGTCTGCTTCTCCACGTCTCGCTGTGCCCATGCGGATTTCTCCTTCTGCCAACTCCTCCTTCTCAGCCGTGGCCTTCTTGGACTCTGCTTCTTCTGGAAATTTTATTCTGGCCTCTTTGGTGAATAGGTTCTGCATCCCGGTGACCCGTCTCGTCAAGCCACTCTGCATTTCTTCGGTCAACGGACTGAAGTTGGACTGCACTGTGCGTTACCGCACAGAACCCTTGCTTATGAGCATTGGACTGCATCACGAGAGAATTGAATTTTTCGTCCTGCCCAACTGCACCTCTGAAGTCCTCCTCGGTCTGCCATGGCTCCAGCATCATTCTCCCACCCTTGACTGGACCACCGGGGAGATCAAGAATTGGGGTCCTGCTTGCCGCAAGAAATGCCTTACGTCTGCTCCCAGTCCCGTCTGTCGGGCCTCAGTGTCTCCTCCTGTGCCTGGTCTCCCCAAGGCCTATCAGGACTGTGCCGTGCCTCCTCATAGTTCCCGTCCTGGTGATACTCTGCCCTGTGACATGCTTCACCCTCTGCCCCCCCCCTCCCCATTCCTTCTGAACTACCTGCCGCTGGTGTAGCTACCCAGGACTCCTTTTTGTTCCAGAAGGAGACTCAAGAGGCGTCCCCTATGTTCTCGTCTCTTTTGAAGGGACAAGGAGACAAAAAGAGGGGGAGACCTAAGGGGGGGGGTACTGTTACGCCGAGCGCTCCGGGTCCCTGCTCCTCCCCGGAGCGCTCGCGGCGTTCTCCTCTCTGCAGCGCCCGGGTCAGACCCGCTGACCGGGAGCGCTGCACTGACATTTACGATGGGGATGCGATTCGCATAGCGGGACGCGCCCGCTCGCGAATCGCATCCCAAGTCACTTACCCATCCCGGTCCTCGGCTGTCATGTTCTGGCGCGCACTGCTCCCCTCTCTAGGGCACGCGCCAGCTCTCTAAGATTCAAAGGGCCAGTGCACCAGTGACTGGTGCCTGGCCCAATCAGTCTAATTAGCTTCCACCTGCTCCCTGTCCATATAACCTCACTTCCCCTTCCCTTCCTTGCCTTGTGCCAGAGAAAGCATTTAGTGTTGTCCAAAGCCTGTGTTCCAGACCTTCTGCTATTGTTATTGACTACGAACCTTGCCGCGACCTTCTGCTACATCTGACCTTTCCTCTGCCTAGTCCTTCTGTCCCACACCTTCTCAGCAGTCAGCGAGGTTGAGCCGTTGCCGGTGGATACGACCTGGTTGCTACCGCCGCAGCAAGACCATCCCGCTTTGCAGCGGGCTCTGGTGAAAACCAGTAGCAACCTAGAACCGGTCCACCGACACGGTCCACGCCAATCCCTCGCTGACACAGAGGATCCACATCCAGCTAGCCGAATCCTAACAGATGTAACCACGTGAAGAATTATATGTGAACTACGAATCCCGTGCCATGGACGTGATGGGCAGGAATGTGTTATACCCAAAGACGTTATGGGTATGCCTGAATGATAAACTGTGTCCGGAATCGTCTGAAGCTGCACCTGTAAATAGGACAACATAAACACCTTATACTATTCACCACATAGCTCAAGAATGTGACTACCGACCTGAACGAGCTACCTGAATAGACCAGATGACTAGGATGAAGACGTCTGAGATAAAAAGAGATGACTGCAAATAACGAATAGTGCGACCCTAGAACAACCAAATAAACACACTGCGTATAAGGAACTATAATCGAGAAAACCTACACACTCAAGAAACCTACGTACCTGCTCGAAAAGAGTAACCTGCCAATCTTTATTTCACAACCACCGTGTATTCCACAGAACTACCCATAGATAAAACATGATCACAGTCTAACCTAGTATCATGAAAATCCCCAAGGCGTATCGGGACAGTGGTACCTGCCGAATATACACACCTAACATGATGAAACTCTAGATGACTGTACCCGCTAACGAGAAGGGAAGTCAACCAAATGCAACATCCGGCTATGAGCTAAATATAAGGAAATAGCAATTATTAAATTGCGTGACTCAGCTGACCCCTATGCCTTATACCTACCCTAACAACTACTTGAGTGTTGCTCAACAGTGAATATTTTCCCTGATGAGCTGAAACATAAATGAAACCTACAATGTGCACACTGAAAACACCGATTAGCATTCATATTACCATATGTGACGAGACGTACTAACCTAGCTGAGCAGTTCCTATGACCATGCCTTGAGACTAATGTCCTGACTCAATATAGATGGACATACACTGCAACAAACAATAAAAATTACCTTAAATCTATGATGACAATGCAGTTACATGTGAGAAATACCTACCAACTAATGACAGCAGTGCTTGGAGACGTTTCCCTAACGTATGTACTTGTCACGATGCCGGCTGGCAGGTAGTGGACCCTCTGTGCCAGAGAGGGATTGGCGTGGACCGTGCTAGTGGACCGGTTCTAAGCCACTACTGGTTTTCACCAGAGCCCGCCGCAAAGCGGGATGGTCTTGCTGCGGCGGTAGTGACCAGGTCGTATCCACTAGCAACGGCTCACCTCTCTGGCTGCTGAAGATAGGCGCGGTACAAGGGAGTAGGCAGAAGCAAGGTCGGACGTAGCAGAAGGTCGGGGCAGGCAGCAAGGATCGTAGTCAGGGGCAACGGCAGAAGGTCTGGAAACACAGGCAAGGAACACACAAGGAACGCTTTCACTGGCACTAAGGCAACAAGATCCGGCAAGGGAGTGCAAGGGAAGTGAGGTAATATAGGGAAGTGCACAGGTGAAAACCCTAATTGGAACCACTGCGCCAATCAGCGGCGCAGTGGCCCTTTAAATCGCAGAGACCCGGCGCGCGCGCGCCCTAGGGAGCGGGGCCGCGCGCGCCGGGACAGAACAGACGGGGAGCGAGTCAGGTAGGGGAGCCGGGGTGCGCATCGCGAGCGGGCGCTACCCGCATCGCGAATCGCATCCCGGCTGGCAGCGGGATCGCAGCGCCCCGGGTCAGAGGACGTGACCGGAGCGCTGCAGCGGAGGGAGTGAAGCGAGCGCTCCGGGGAGGAGCGGGGACCCGGAGCGCTCGGCGTAACAGTACCCCCCCCCTTGGGTCTCCCCCTCTTCTTGGAGCCTGAGAACCTGAGGAGCAGACTTTTGTCAGGGATGTTGTCCTCAGGTTCCCAGGATCTCTCTTCAGGTCCACAACCCTCCCAGTCTACTAAAAAAAAATTTTTCCCTCTGACCTTTTTGGCAGCCAAAATTTCCTTGACCGAGAAGACGTCCGAGGAGCCGGAAACAGGAGTGGGAGGAACAGATTTGGGAGAAAAACGGTTGAGGATGAGTGGTTTGAGAAGAGAGACGTGAAAGGCATTAGGGATACGAAGAGAAGGAGGAAGAAGAAGTTTATAAGAGACAGGATTAATTTGACACAAAATTTTGAAAGGACCAAGATAGCGTGGTCCCAACTTGTAGCTAGGGACACGGAAGCGGACATATTTAGCGGAGAGCCATACCTTGTCTCCAGGGGAAAAAACGGGGGGAGCTCTTCTTTTCTTATCCGCGAACCTCTTCATGCGTGAAGAAGCCTGTAAGAGAGAATTTTGGGTTTCTCTCCATATAATGGAAAGGTCACGAGAAATTTCATCCACAGCGGGCAGACCAGAGGGCAAGGGGGTAGGGAGGGGGGGAAGAGGGTGACGGCCGTACACCACGAAAAATGGGGATTTGGAGGAAGATTCAGAGACCCTGAAGTTATACGAGAATTCGGCCCATGGAAGGAGATCTGCCCAGTCATCCTGGCGGGAGGAAACAAAATGTCGCAAATAATCACCCAGGATCTGGTTAATTCTTTCTACTTGTCCATTGGACTGGGGATGATATGCAGAGGAAAAATTTAATTTAATCTTGAGTTGTTTACAGAGAGCCCTCCAGAATTTAGACACGAATTGGACCCCTCTATCCGAGACAATCTGCGTAGGCAACCCGTGAAGACGAAAAATGTGTACAAAAAATTGTTTAGCCAACTGAGGCGCAGAAGGAAGACCAGGAAGAGGGATGAAATGTGCCATTTTGGAGAATCGATCAACGACCACCCAAATAACGGTGTTGCCACGGGAAGGGGGTAAATCAGTAATAAAATCCATACCAATCAGAGACCAAGGCTGTTCGGGGACAGGCAGAGGATGAAGAAAACCAGCGGGCTTCTGGCGAGGAGTCTTATCCCGGGCACAGATAGTGCAGGCTCGCACAAAGTCCCCAACATCCGTCTCCAGAGTCGGCCACCAATAGAAGCGGGAGATGAGTTGCACAGATTTCTTGATGCCCGCATGACCTGCGAGATGGGAGGAGTGACCCCATTTGAGGATTCCGAGGCGTTGGCGTGGAGAAACAAAGGTCTTTCCTGGAGGAGTCTGCCTGATGGAGGCAGGAGAAGTGGAGATCAGGCAGTCAGGTGGAATGATGTGTTGCGGAGGGAGATCAACTTCTGAGGCATCCGAGGAACGAGAGAGAGCATCGGCCCTAATGTTCTTATCGGCAGGACGAAAGTGAATCTCAAAATTAAATCGGGCAAAGAACAGAGACCACCGGGCCTGGCGAGGATTCAGCCGTTGGGCCGACTGGAGGTAGGAGAGGTTCTTGTGGTCGGTGTAGATAATAACAGGAAATCTTGATCCCTCCAGCAGATGCCTCCATTCCTCAAGTGCTAATTTAATGGCTAGAAGCTCTCGATCCCCGATGGAGTAGTTCCTCTCCGCTGGAGAGAAGGTCCTAGAGAAAAAACCACAAGTGACAGCATGCCCGGAAGAATTTTTTTGTAGAAGAACAGCTCCAGCTCCCACTGAGGAGGCATCAACCTCCAATAGGAAGGGTTTGGAAGGGTCAGGTCTGGAGAGCACGGGAGCCGAAGAAAAGGCAGACTTGAGTCGTTTAAAGGAGTCTTCTGCTTGAGGAGGCCAGGACTTGGGATCAGCATTTTTTTTGGTTAAAGCCACGATAGGAGCCACAATGGTAGAAAAATGTGGAATAAATTGCCTGTAATAATTGGCGAACCCCAAAAAGCGTTGGATAGCACGGAGTCCGGAGGGGCGTGGCCAATCTAAGACGGCAGAGAGTTTGTCTGGATCCATCTGTAGTCCCTGGCCAGAGACCAAATATCCTAGAAAAGGAAGAGATTGGCATTCAAACAGACATTTCTCAATTTTGGCATAGAGTTGGTTGTCACGAAGTCTCTGAAGAACCATACGGACATGCTGGCGGTGTTCTTCTAGATTGGCAGAAAAAATTAGGATATCGTCCAGATATACAACAACACAGGAGTATAACAGATCACGAAAAATTTCATTGACAAAGTCTTGGAAGACGGCAGGGGCATTGCACAGTCCAAAGGGCATGACCAGATACTCAAAGTGTCCATCTCTGGTGTTAAATGCCGTTTTCCACTCGTCCCCCTCTCTGATGCGGATGAGGTTATAGGCGCCTCTTAAGTCCAATTTAGTGAAGATGTGGGCACCTTGGAGGCGATCAAAGAGTTCAGAGATGAGGGGTAAGGGGTAGCGGTTCTTAACCGTGATTTTATTAAGACCGCGGTAGTCAATGCAAGGACGTAGGGAGCCATCTTTTTTGGACACAAAGAAAAATCCGGCTCCGGCAGGAGAGGAGGATTTACGGATAAAGCCCTTTTTTAGATTCTCCTGGACGTATTCGGACATGGCAAGAGTCTCTGGGGCAGAGAGAGGATAAATTCTGCCCCGGGGTGGAGTAGTACCCGGGAGGAGGTCGATAGGGCAATCATAAGGCCTGTGAGGAGGTAGAGTCTCAGCTTGTTTTTTGCAGAAAACATCCGCAAAGTCCATATAGGCCTTAGGGAGACCGGTTACTGGAGGAACCACAGAGTTACGGCAAGGGTTACTGGGAACCGGTTTTAGACAGTTCTTGGAACAAGAGGACCCCCAACTCTTGATCTCCCCAGTGGACCAATCCAGGGTTGGGGAATGAAGTTGAAGCCAGGGAAGTCCAAGGAGAATCTCCGAGGTGCAATTGGGGAGGACCAAAAGTTCAATCCTCTCATGATGAGATCCGATGCTCATAAGAAGGGGCTCCGTGCGGAAACGTATGGTACAGTCCAATCTTTCATTATTTACACAATTGATGTAGAGGGGTCTGGCGAGACTGGTCACTGGGATGTTGAACCTGTTGACGAGAGAGGCCAAAATAAAATTTCCTGCAGATCCAGAGTCCAAGAAGGCCACTGTAGAGAAGGAGAAGGCAGAGGCAGACATCCGCACAGGCACAGTAAGACGTGGAGAAGCAGAGTAGACATCAAGGACTGTCTCACCTTTGTGCGGAGTCAGCGTACGTCTTTCCAGGCGGGGAGGACGGATAGGACAATCCCTCAGGAAGTGTTCGGTACTAGCACAGTACAGGCAGAGGTTCTCCATACGGCGTCGTGTCCTCTCTTGAGGTGTCAGGCGAGACCGGTCGACCTGCATAGCCTCCACGGCGGGAGGCACATGAACAGATTGCAGGGGACCAGAGGAGAGAGGAGCCGAGGAGACGAAACGCCTCGTGCGAACAGAGTCCATATCTTGGCGGAGTTCCTGACGCCTTTCAGAAAAACGCATGTCAATGCGAGTGGCTAGGTGAATAAGTTCATGTAGATTAGCAGGAATTTCTCGTGCGGCCAGAACATCTTTAATGTTGCTGGATAGGCCTTTTTTGAAGGTCGCGCAGAGGGCCTCATTATTCCAGGACAATTCTGAAGCAAGTGTACGGAATTGTACGGCATACTCGCCAACGGAAGAATTACCCTGGACCAGGTTCAACAGGGCAGTCTCAGCAGAAGAGGCTCGGGCAGGTTCCTCAAAGACACTTCGGATTTCCGAGAAGAAGGAGTGTACAGAGGCAGTGACGGGGTCATTGCGGTCCCAGAGCGGTGTGGCCCATGACAGGGCTTTTCCGGACAGAAGACTGACTAAGAAAGCCACCTTAGACCTTTCAGTGGGAAACAGGTCCGACATCATCTCCAGATGCAGGGAACATTGGGAAAGAAAGCCACGGCAAAACTTAGAGTCCCCATCAAATTTATCCGGCAAGGATAAGCGTATCCCAGGAGCGGCCACTCGCTGCGGAGGAGGTGCAGGAGCTGGCGGAGGAGATGACTGCTGAAGCTGTGGTAGCAAGTGTTGTAGCATAACGGTCAGTTGAGACAGCTGTTGGCCTTGTTGCGCTATCTGTTGTGACTGCTGGGCGACCACCGTGGTGAGGTCAGCGACAACTGGCAGAGGAACTTCAGCGGGATCCATGGCCGGATCTACTGTCACGATGCCGGCTGGCAGGTAGTGGACCCTCTGTGCCAGAGAGGGATTGGCGTGGACCGTGCTAGTGGACCGGTTCTAAGCCACTACTGGTTTTCACCAGAGCCCGCCGCAAAGCGGGATGGTCTTGCTGCGGCGGTAGTGACCAGGTCGTATCCACTAGCAACGGCTCACCTCTCTGGCTGCTGAAGATAGGCGCGGTACAAGGGAGTAGGCAGAAGCAAGGTCGGACGTAGCAGAAGGTCGGGGCAGGCAGCAAGGATCGTAGTCAGGGGCAACGGCAGAAGGTCTGGAAACACAGGCAAGGAACACACAAGGAACGCTTTCACTGGCACTAAGGCAACAAGATCCGGCGAGGGAGTGCAAGGGAAGTGAGGTAATATAGGGAAGTGCACAGGTGAAAACCCTAATTGGAACCACTGCGCCAATCAGCGGCGCAGTGGCCCTTTAAATCGCAGAGACCCGGCGCGCGCGCGCCCTAGGGAGCGGGGGCCGCGCGCGCCGGGACAGAACAGACGGGGAGCGAGTCAGGTAGGGGAGCCGGGGTGCGCATCGCGAGCGGGCGCTACCCGCATCGCGAATCGCATCCCGGCTGGCAGCGGGATCGCAGCGCCCCGGGTCAGAGGACGTGACCGGAGCGCTGCAGCGGAGGGAGTGAAGCGAGCGCTCCGGGGAGGAGCGGGGACCCGGAGCGCTCGGCGTAACAGTACTCCACACAATTATAGCTGAAAAATAAAGAAACCTGGCTATCGAAAATGTATGATAGCGTGTACCAACCATGATTATGACATGCAAAGCAATGTCCATGTTTCCTCCACCTTTATTTATTTTGTTTTTTTATTTACTTTTTCCTTCTATATAATGTACACATTATGTGTTACCTGAAAATTAGTGACACGTGCCAGGGTGTTAATACTAAACTGTACGTACGTGGAAAAGGAATGTTCTGAGTCAAGTGGGAGAGTAGGGTGCTCGGTGCCCACATAATGAAGTAATGAGGCCTGGGATTCATATAGGGAAGCAGAAAAACACGGAATTAAACAATAACCACATATTGTGACCGTGCATGTGTATGGTGTGGCTTATGACATGCGACTAGTATGAACAGCAGCATACCATTTCAGGGCGAGTAATTGGCTAAAATACCCCCTTATTATGTGGGTTTTTTTTGCGAGCATGAATAGTTACTAAAACGAGTCGAGTGCATGATAAAGGCAATACTTGTATTATTACGTACGTAAATGCTCAGATGCTGTGGACAATGTATCACTCATCCGTACTGACGTCCACAATCACTGACAGGGTTGAGTGTGCAT
>NW_026609300.1:0-35641 GCF_029499605.1 Hyla sarda
AATAGACAGGACACTACAGTCTACTCCTCCTGTATAATAATAATAATAATAATAATAATAATAATAATAATAGACAGGACACTACAGTCTACTCCTCCTGTATAATAATAATAGATCAGGACACTACAGTCTACTCCTCCTGTATAATAATAATAATAATAATACTAGACAGGACACTACAGTCTACTCCTCCTGTATAATAATAATAATAATAATAATAATAATAATAATAATAGACAGGACACTACAGTCTACTCCACCTATATAATAATAATAATAATAGACAGGACACTACAGTCTACTCCTCCTGTATAATAATAATAATAATAATAATAATAATAATAATAGACAGGACACTACAGTCTACTCCTCCTGTATAATAATAATAATAATAATAATAGACAGGACACTACAGACTACTCCTCCTGTATAATAATAATAGACAGGACACTACAGTCTACTCCTCCTGTATAATAATAATAATAATAATAATAGACAGGACACTACAGCTACTCCTCCTGTGTAATAATAATAATAATAGACAGGACACTACAGTCTACTCCTCTTGTATAATAATAATAATAATAATAATAATAGACAGGACACTACAGTCTACTCCTCCTGTATAATAATAATAATAGACAGGATACTACAGTCTACTCCTCCTGTATAATAATAATAATAGACAGGACACTACAGTCTACTCCTCCTGTATAATAATAATAATAATAATAATAATAATAATAATAATAGACAGGACACTACAGTCTACTCCTCCTGTATAATAATAATAATAGACAGGACACTACAGTCTACTCCTCCTGTATAATAATAATAATAATAATAATAGACAGGACACTACAGTCTACTCCTCCTGTGTAATAATAATAATAATAATAATAGACAGGACACTACAGTCTACTCCTCCTGTATAATAATAATAATAATAATAATAGACAGGACACTACAATCTACTCCTCCTGTATAATAATAATAATAGACAGGACACTACAGTCTACTCCTCCTGTATAATAATAATAATAATAATAATAATAATAGACAGGACACTACAGTCTACTCCTCCTGTATAATAATAATAATAATAATAATAATAGACAGGACACTACAGTCTACTCCTCCTGTATAATAATAATAATAATAATAGACAGGACACTACAGTCTACTCCTCCTGTATAATAATAATAATAGACAGGACACTACAGTCTACTCCTCCTGTATAATAATAATAATAATAATAATAGACAGGACACTACAGTCTACTCCTCCTGTATAATAATAATAGACAGGACACTACAGTCTACTCCTCCTGTATAATAATAATAATAATAATAGACAGGACACTACAGTCTACTCCTCCTGTATAATAATAATAATAATAATAATAATAATAATCAAAATAGACAGGACACTACAGTCTACTCCTCCAGTATAATAAGAATAATAGACAGGACACTACAGTCTACTCCTCCTGTATAATAATAATAATAATAATAGACAGGACACTACAGTCTACTCATCCTATATAATAATAATAATAATAATAATAATAGACAGGACACTACAGTCTACTCCTCCTGTATAATAATAATAATATTAATAATAATAATAGACAGGACACTACAGTCTACTCCTTCTGTATAATAATAATAATAGACAGGACACTACAGTCTACTCCTCCTGTATAATAATAATAGACAGGACACTACAGTCTACTCCTCCTGTATAATAATAATAATAGACAGGACACTACAGTCTACTCCTCCTGTATAATAATAATAATAATAATAGACAGGACACTACAGTCTACTCCTCCTGTATAATTATAATAATAATAGACAGGACACTACAGTCTACTCCTCCTGTATAATTATAATAATAGACAGGACACTACAGTCTACTCCTCCTGTATAATTATAATAATAGACAGGACACTACAGTCTACTCCTCCTGTATAATAATAATAATAATAGACAGGACACTACAGTCTACTCCTCCTGTATAATAATAATAATAATAGACAGGACACTACAGTCTACTCCTCCTGTATAATAATAATAATAATAATAATAATAGACAGGACACTACAGTCTACTCCTCCTGTATAATAATAATAATAATAATAGACAGGACACTACAGTCTACTCCTCCTGTATAATAATAATAATAATAATAATAGACAGGACACTACAGTCTACTCCTCCTGTATAATAATAATAATAGACAGGACACTACAGTCTACTCCTCCTGTATAATAATAATAATAATAATAGACAGGACACTACAGTCTACTCCTCCTGTATAATAATAATAATAATAGACAGGACACTACAGTCTACTCCTCCTGTATAATAATAATAATAATAATAATAGACAGGACACTACAGTCTACTCCTCCTGTATAATAATAATAATAATAATAATAGACAGGACACTACAGTCTACTCCTCCTGTATAATTATAATAATAGACAGGACACTACAGTCTACTCCTCCTGTATAATAATATAATAATAATAATAATAGACAGGACACTACAGTCTACTCCTCCTGTATAATAATAATAGACAGGACACTACAGTCTACTCCTCCTGTATAATAATAATAATAATAGACAGGACACTACAGTCTACTCCTCCTGTATAATAATAATAATAATAATAATAGACAGGACACTACAGTCTACTCCTCCTGTATAATAATAATAATAATAATAATAATAATAATAATAGACAGGACACTACAGTCTACTCCTCCTGTATAATAATAATAATAATAATAATAATAATAATAATAATAGACAGGACACTACAGTCTACTCCTCCTGTATAATAATAATAATAGACAGGACACTACAGTCTACTCCTCCTGTATAATAATAATAATAGACAGGACACTACAGTCTACTCCTCCTGTATAATAATAATAATAATAATAGACAGGACACTACAGTCTACTCCTCCTGTATAATAATAATAATAATAATAATAATATAATAATAATAATAATAATAGACAGGACACTACAGTCTACTCCTCCTGTATAATAATAATAGACAGGACACTACAGTCTACTCCTCCTGTCTAATAATAATAATAGAGAGGACACTACAGTCTACTCCTCCTGTATAATAATAATAATAATAGACAGGACACTACAGTCTACTCCTCCTGTATAATAATAATAGACAGGACACTACAGTCTACTCCTCCTGTATAATAATAATAGACAGGACACTACAGTCTACTCCTCCTGTATAATAATAATAATAATAATAGACAGGACACTACAGTCTACTCCTCCTGTATAATAATAATAATAATAATAATAGACAGGACACTACAGTCTACTCCTCCTGTATAATAATAATAATAATAATAATAGACAGGACACTACAGTCTACTCCTCCTGTATAATAATGATAATAATAATAGACAGGACACTACAGTCTACTCCTCCTGTATAATTATAATAATAGACAGGACACTACAGTCTACTCCTCCTGTATAATAATAATAATAATAATAATAATAGACAGGACACTACAGTCTACTCCTCCTGTATAATAATAATAATAATAATAGACAGGACACTACAGTCTTCTCCTCCTGTGTAATAATAATAGACAGGACACTACAGTCTACTCCTCCTGTATAATAATAATAATAATAATAATAGACAGGACACTACAGTCTACTCCTCCTGTATAATAATAATAATAATAGACAGGACACTACAGTCTACTCCTCCTGTATAATAATAATAATAATAATAATAATAGACAGGACACTACAGTCTACTCCTCCTGTATAATAATACTAATAATAATAATAGACAGGACACTACAGTCTACTCCTCCTGGATAATAATAATAATAATAATAATAATAATAATAGACAGGACACTACAGTCTACTCCTCCTGTATAATAATAATAATAGACAGGACACTACAGTCTACTCCTCCTGTATAATAATAATAATAATAATAATAATAATAATAATAGACAGGACACTACAGTCTACTCCTCCTGTATAATAATAATAATAATAGACAGGACACTACAGTCTACTCCTCCTGTATAATAATAATAATAATAGACAGGACACTACAGTCTACTCCTCCTGTATAATAATAATAATAATAATAGACAGGACACTACAGTCTACTCCTCCTGTATAATAATAATAATAATAGACAGGACACTACAGTCTACTCCTCCTGTATAATAATAATAATAATAATAATAATAATAATAGACAGGACACTACAGTCTACTCCTCCTGTATAATAATAATAGACAGGACACTACAGTCTACTCCTCCTGTATTAATAATAGACAGGACACTACAGTCTACTCCTCCTGTATAATAATAATAATAGACAGGACACTACAGTCTACTCCTCCTGTATAATAATAATAGACAGGACACTACAGTCTACTCCTCCTGTATAATAATAATAATAATAGACAGGACACTACAGTCTACTCCTCCTGTATAATAATAATAATAATAATAATAATAGACAGGACACTACAGTCTACTCCTCCTGTGTAATAATAATAATAATAATAATAGACAGGACACTACAGTCTACTCCTCCTGTATAATAATAATAATAATAATAATAGACAGGACACTACAATCTACTCCTCCTGTATAATAATAATAATAGACAGGACACTACAGTCTACTCCTCCTGTATAATAATAATAATAATAATAATAATAGACAGGACACTACAGTCTACTCCTCCTGTATAATAATAATAATAATAATAATAATAATAATAGACAGGACACTACAGTCTACTCCTCCTGTATAATAATAATAATAATAATAGACAGGACACTACAGTCTACTCCTCCTGTATAATAATAATAATAATAATAATAATAATAATATAGACAGGACACTACAGTCTACTCCTCCTGTATAATAATAATAATAGACAGGACACTACAGTCTACTCCTCCTGTATAATAATAATAATAATAATAATAATAGACAGGACACTACAGTCTACTCCTCCTGTGTAATAATAATAATAATAATAATAGACAGGACACTACAATCTACTCCTCCTGTATAATAATAATAATAGACAGGACACTACAGTCTACTCCTCCTGTATAATAATAATAATAATAATAATAATAGACAGGACACTACAGTCTACTCCTCCTGTATAATAATAATAATAATAATAATAATATAATAGACAGGACACTACAGTCTACTCCTCCTGTATAATAATAATAATAATAATAGACAGGACACTACAGTCTACTCCTCCTGTATAATAATAATAATAGACAGGACACTACAGTCTACTCCTCCTGTATAATAATAATAATAATAATAATAATAATAGACAGGACACTACAGTCTACTCCTCCTGTATAATAATAATAGACAGGACACTACAGTCTACTCCTCCTGTATAATAATAATAATAATAATAATAATAGACAGGACACTACAGTCTACTCCTCCTGTATAATAATAATAATAATAATAATAATAATAATAATCAAAATAGACAGGACACTACAGTCTACTCCTCCAGTATAATAATAATAATAGACAGGACACTACAGTCTACTCCTCCTGTATAATAATAATAATAATAATAGACAGGACACTACAGTCTACTCCTCCTGTATAATAATAATAATAATAGACAGGACACTACAGTCTACTCCTCCTGTATAATAATAATAATAATAATAATAGACAGGACACTACAGTCTACTCCTCCTGTATAATAATAATAATATTAATAATAATAATAGACAGGACACTACAGTCTACTCCTCCTGTATAATAATAATAATAGACAGGACACTACAGTCTACTCATCCTATATAATAATAATAATAATAATAATAATAGACAGGACACTACAGTCTACTCCTCCTGTATAATAATAATAATATTAATAATAATAATAGACAGGACACTACAGTCTACTCCTCCTGTATAATAATAATAATAGACAGGACACTACAGTCTACTCCTCCTGTATAATAATAATAGACAGGACACTACAGTCTACTCCTCCTGTATAATAATAATAATAGACAGGACACTACAGTCTACTCCTCCTGTATAATAATAATAATAATAATAATAGACAGGACACTACAGTCTACTCCTCCTGTATAATTATAATAATAATAGACAGGACACTACAGTCTACTCCTCCTGTATAATTATAATAATAGACAGGACACTACAGTCTACTCCTCCTGTATAATAATAATAATAATAATAGACAGGACACTACAGTCTACTCCTCCTGTATAATAATAATAATAATAGACAGGACACTACAGTCTACTCCTCCTGTATAATAATAATAATAATAATAATAATAGACAGGACACTACAGTCTACTCCTCCTGTATAATAATAATAATAATAATAATAGACAGGACACTACAGTCTACTCCTCCTGTATAATTATAATAATAGACAGGACACTACAGTCTACTCCTCCTGTATAATAATAATAATAATTAATAATAATAATAATAGACAGGACACTACAGTCTACTCCTCCTGTATAATAATAATAGACAGGACACTACAGTCTACTCCTCCTGTATAATAATAATAATAATAGACAGGACACTACAGTCTACTCCTCCTGTATAATAATAATAATAATAATAATAGACAGGACACTACAGTCTACTCCTCCTGTATAATAATAATAATAATAATAATAATAATAGACAGGACACTACAGTCTACTCCTCCTGTATAATAATAATAATAATAATAATAATAATAATAATAATAGACAGGACACTACAGTCTACTCCTCCTGTATAATAATAATAATAGACAGGACACTACAGTCTACTCCTCCTGTATAATAATAATAATAGACAGGACACTACAGTCTACTCCTCCTGTATAATAATAATAATAATAATAGACAGGACACTACAGTCTACTCCTCCTGTATAATAATAATAATAATAATAATAGACAGGACACTACAGTCTACTCCTCCTGTATAATAATAATAGACAGGACACTACAGTCTACTCCTCCTGTCTAATAATAATAATAGAGAGGACACTACAGTCTACTCCTCCTGTATAATAATAATAATAATAATAGACAGGACACTACAGTCTACTCCTCCTGTATAATAATAATAGACAGGACACTACAGTCTACTCCTCCTGTATAATAATAATAGACAGGACACTACAGTCTACTCCTCCTGTATAATAATAATAATAATAATAGACAGGACACTACAGTCTACTCCTCCTGTATAATAATAATAATAATAATAATAATAATAGACAGGACACTACAGTCTACTCCTCCTGTATAATAATAATAATAATAATAATAATAATAGACAGGACACTACAGTCTACTCCTCCTGTATAATAATGATAATAATAATAGACAGGACACTACAGTCTACTCCTCCTGTATAATAATAATAATAGACAGGACACTACAGTCTACTCCTCCTGTATAATAATAATAATAGACAGGACACTACAGTCTACTCCTCCTGTATAATAATAATAATAATAGACAGGACACTACAGTCTACTCCTCCTGTATAATAATAATAATAATAATAATAATAATAGACAGGACACTACAGTCTACTCCTCCTGTATAATAATAATAATAATAATAATACTAGACAGGACACTACAGTCTACTCCTCCTGTATAATAATAATAATAATAATAATAATAATAATAATAGACAGGACACTACAGTCTACTCCACCTATATAATAATAATAATAATAATAATAATAATAATAGACAGGACACTACAGTCTACTCCTCCTGTATAATAATAATAATAATAATAGACAGGACACTACAGTCTACTCCTCCTGTATAATAATAATAGTAATAGACAGGACACTACAGTCTACTCCTCCTGTATAATAATAATAATAATAATAATAATAATAATAGACAGGACACTACAGTCTACTCCTCCTGTATAATAATAATAGACAGGACACTACAGTCTACTCCTCCTGTATTATAATAATAATAATAGACAGGACACTACAGTCTACTCCTCCTGTATAATAATAATAATAATACTAGACAGGGACACTACAGTCTACTCCTCCTGTATAATAATAATAATAATAATAATAATAATAGACAGGACACTACAGTCTACTCCTCCTATATAATAATAATAATAATAATAATAATAATAATAGACAGGACACTACAGTCTACTCCTCCTGTATAATAATAATAATAATAGACAGGACACTACAGTCTACTCCTCCTGTATAATAATAATAATAATAATAGACAGGACACTACAGTCTACTCCTCCTGTATAATTATAATAATAGACAGGACACTACAGTCTACTCCTCCTGTATAATAATAATAATAATAATAGACAGGACACTACAGTCTACTCCTCCTGTATAATAATAATAATAATAATAATAATAGACAGGACACTACAGTCTACTCCTCCTGTATAATTATAATAATAGACAGGACACTACAGTCTACTCCTCCTGTATAATAATAATAATAATAATAATAGACAGGACACTACAGTCTACTCCTCCTGTATAATTATAATAATAGACAGGACACTACAGTCTACTCCTCCTGTATAATAATAATAATAATAATAATAATAATAGACAGGACACTACAGTCTACTCCTCCTGTATAATAATAATAATAATAATAATAGACAGGACACTACAGTCTACTCCTCCTGTATAATTATAATAATAGACAGGACACTACAGTCTACTCCTCCTGTATAATAATAATAATAATAGACAGGACACTACAGTCTACTCCTCCTGTATAATAATAATAATAATAATAATAATAATAATAATAGACAGGACACTACAGTCTACTCCTCCTGTATAATAATAATAATAGACAGGACACTACAGTCTACTCCTCCTGTATAATAATAATAATAATAATAGACAGGACACTACAGTCTACTCCTCCTGTATAATAATACTAATAATAATAATAGACAGGACACTACAGTCTACTCCTCCTGGATAATAATAATAATAATAATAATAATAGACAGGACACTACAGTCTACTCCTCCTGTATAATAATAATAATAGACAGGACACTACAGTCTACTCCTCCTGTATAATAATAATAATAATAATAATAATAATAATAGACAGGACACTACAGTCTACTCCCTCCTGTATAATAATAATAATAATAGACAGGACACTACAGTCTACTCCTCCTGTATAATAATAATAATAATAATAATAATAGACAGGACACTACAGTCTACTCCTCCTGTATAATAATAATAATAATAATAATAGACAGGACACTACAGTCTACTCCTCCTGTATAATAATAATAATAATAGACAGGACACTACAGTCTACTCCTCCTGTATAATAATAATAATAATAATAATAATAATAATAGACAGGACACTACAGTCTACTCCTCCTGTATAATAATAATAGACAGGACACTACAGTCTACTCCTCCTGTATAATAATAGACAGGACACTACAGTGTACTCCTCCTGTATAATAATAATAATAGACAGGACACTACAGTCTACTCCTCCTGTATAATAATAATAATAATAATAGACAGGACACTACAGTCTACTCCTCCTGTATAATTATAATAATAGACAGGACACTACAGTCTACTCCTCCTGTATAATAATAATAATAATAATAATAATAGACAGGACACTACAGTCTACTCCTCCTGTATAATAATAATAATAATAATAATAGACAGGACACTACAGTCTACTTCCTCCTGTATAATAATAATAATAGACAGGACACTACAGTCTACTCCTCCTGTATAATAATAATAAATAATAATAGACAGGACACTACAGTCTACTCCTCCTGTATAATTATAATAATAGACAGGACACTACAGTCTACTCCTCCTGTATAATAATAATAATAATAATAATAGACAGGACACTACAGTCTACTCCTCCTGTATAATAATAATAATAATAATAATAGACAGGACACTACAGTCTACTCCTCCTGTATAATAATAATAATAATAATAATAATAGACAGGACACTACAGTCCTACTCCTCCTGTATAATAATAATAATAATAATAATAGACAGGACACTACAGTCTACTCCTCCTGTATAATAATAATAATAATAATAATAATAGACAGGACACTACAGTCTACTCCTCCTGTATAATAATAATAATAATAATAATAGACAGGACACTACAGTCTACTCCTCCTGTATAATAATAATAATAATAATAATAATAATAATAGACAGGACACTACAGTCTACTCCTCCTGTATAATAATAATAATAATAATAATAATAGACAGGACACTACAGTCTACTCCTCCTGTATAATAATAATAATAATAATAATAGACAAGGACACTACAGTCTACTCCTCCTGTATAATAATAATAATAATAATAATAATAATAGACAGGACACTACAGTCTACTCCTCCTGTATAATAATAATAATAATAATAGACAGGACACTACAGTCTACTCCTCCTGTATAATAATAATAATAATAATAATAATAGACAGGACACTACAGTCTACTCCTCCTGTATAATAATAATAATAGACAGGACACTACAGTCTACTCCTCCTGTATAATAATAATAATAATAATAATAGACAGGACACTACAGTCTACTCCTCCTGTATAATAATAATAATAATAATAATAATAATAATAATAATAATAATAGACAGGACACTACAGTCTACTCCTCCTGTATAATAATAATAATAATAATAGACAGGACACTACAGTCTACTCCTCCTGTATAATAATAGACAGGACACTACAGTCTACTCCTCCTGAATAATAATAATAATAATAATAATAATAATAATAATAATAATAATAATAGACAGGACACTACAGTCTACACCTCCTGTATAATAATAATAATAATAATAATAATAATAATAATAATAATAATAATAGACAGGACACTACAGTCTACTCCTCCTGTATAATAATAATAGACAGGACACTACAGTCTACTCCTCCTGTATAATAATAGACAGGACACTACAGTGTACTCCTCCTGTATAATAATAATAATAGACAGGACACTACAGTCTACTCCTCCTGTATAATAATAATAGACAGGACACTACAGTCTACTCCTCCTGTATAATAATAATAATAATAATAATAATAATAGACAGGACACTACAGTCTACTCCTCCTGTATAATAATAATATAATAATAATAATAATAATAATAGACAGGACACTACAGTCTACTCCTCCTGTATAATAATAATAATAGACAGGACACTACAGTCTACTCCTCCTGTATAATAATAATAATAATAGACAGGACACTACAGTCTACTCCTCCTGTATAATAATAATAATAATAATAGACAGGACACTACAGTCTACTCCTCCTGTATAATAATAATAATAATAATAATAATAATAGACAGGACACTACAGTCTACTCCTCCTGTATAATAATAATAATAATAATAATACTAGACAGGACACTACAGTCTACTCCTCCTGTATAATAATAATAATAATAATAATAATAATAATAATAATAGACAGGACACTACAGTCTACTCCACCTATATAATAATAATAATAATAATAATAGACAGGACACTACAGTGTACTCCTCCTGTATAATAATAATAATAGACAGGACACTACAGTCTTCTCCTCCTGTATAATAATAATAATAATAATAATAGACAGGACACTACAGTCTACTCCTCCTGTATAATAATAATAATACTAGACAGGACACTACAGTCTACTCCTCCTGTATAATAATAATAATAATAATAATAGACAGGACACTACAGTCTACTCCTCCTGTATAATAATAAGAATAATAATAGACAGGACACTACAGTCTACTCCTCCTGTATAATAATAATAATAATAATAGACAGGACACTACAGTCTACTCCTCCTGTATAATAATAATAATAATAGACAGGACACTACAGTCTACTCCTCCTGTATAATTAATAATAATAATAATAGACAGGACACTACTTTCTACTCCTCCTGTATAATAATAATAATAATAATAATAGACAGGACACTACAGTCTACTCCTCCTGTATAATAATAATAATAATAATAGACAGGACACTACAGTCTACTCCTCCTGTATAATAATAATAGTAATAGACAGGACACTACAGTCTACTCCTCCTGTATAATAATAATAATAATAATAATAATAATAATAATAGACAGGACACTACAGTCTACTCCTCCTGTATAATAATAATAGACAGGACACTACAGTCTACTCCTCCTGTATTATAATAATAATAATAGACAGGACACTACAGTCTACTCCTCCTGTATAATAATAATAATAATACTAGACAGGACACTACAGTCTACTCCTCCTGTATAATAATAATAATAATAATAATAATAATAGACAGGACACTACAGTCTACTCCTCCTATATAATAATAATAATAATAATAATAATAATAATAGACAGGACACTACAGTCTACTCCTCCTGTATAATAATAATAATAATAGACAGGACACTACAGTCTACTCCTCCTGTATAATAATAATAATAATAATAGACAGGACACTACAGTCTACTCCTCCTGTATAATAATAATAATACTAGACAGGACACTACAGTCTACTCCTCCTGTATAATAATAATAATAATAATAATAATAGACAGGACACTACAGTCTACTCCTCCTGTATAATAATAATAATAATAGACAGGACACTACAGTCTACTCTCCTGTATAATAATAATAATAATACTAGACAGGACACTACAGTCTACTCCTCCTGTATAATAATAATAGACAGGACACTACCGTCTACTCCTCCTGTATAATAATAATAATAGACAGGACACTACAGTCTACTCCTCATGAATAATAATAATAATAATAATAATAGACAGGACACTACAGTCTACTCCTCCTGTATAATAATAATAATAGACAGGACACTACAGTCTACTCCTCCTGATAATAATAATAATAATAATAATAATAATAATAGACAGGACACTACAGTCTACTCCTCCTGTATAATAATAATAATAATAATAATAGACAGGACACTACAGTCTACTCCTCCTGTATAATAATAATAATAGACAGGACCCTACAGTCTACTCCTCCTGTATAATAATAATAATAATAATAATAGACAGGACACTACAGTCTACTCCTCCTGTATAATAATAATAATAGACAGGACACTACAGTCTACTCCTCCTGTATAATAATAATAGACAGGACACTACAGTCTACTCCTCCTTTATAATAATAATAGACAGGACACTACAGTCTACTCCTCCTGTATAATAATAATAATAATAGACAGGACACTACAGTCTACTCCTCCTGTATAATAATAATAATAGACAGGACACTACAGTCTACTCCTCCTGTATAATAATAATAATAATAATAATAATAGACAGGACACTACAGTCTACTCCTCCTTATATAATAATAATAATAATAATAATAATAATAATAGACAGGACACTACAGTCTACTCCTCCTGTATAATAATAATATAATAATAATAATAGACAGGACACTACAGTCTACTCCTCCTGTATAATAATAATAATAATAATAATAATAATAATAATAATAGACAGGACACTACAGTCTACTCCTCCTATATAATAATAATAATAATAATAATAGACAGGACACTACAGTCTACTCCTCCTGTATAATAATAATAATAATAATAGACAGGACACTACAGTCTACTCCTCCTGTATAATAATAATAATAATAATAATAATAATAATAGACAGGACACTACAGTCTACTCCTCTGAATAATAATAATAATAATAATAATAATAGACAGGACACTACTGTCTACTCCTCCTGTATAATAATAATAATAATAATAATAGACAGGACACTACAGTCTACTCCTCCTGAATAATAATAATAATAATAATAATAGACAGGACACTACAGTCTACTCCTCCTGTATAATAATAATAGACAGGACACTACAGTCTACTCCTCCTGTATAATAATAATAATAGACAGGACACTACAGTCTACTCCTCCTGTATAATAATAATAATAATAATAATAATAGACAGGACACTACAGTCTACTCCTCCTGTATAATAATAATAATAATAGACAGGACACTACAGTCTACTCCTCCTGTATAATAATAATAATAATAGACAGGACACTACAGTCTACTCCTCCTGTATAATAATAATAATAGACAGGACACTACAGTCTACTCCTCCTATATAATAATAATAATAGACAGGACACTACAGTCTACTCCTCCTGTATAATAATAATAATAATAATAGACAGGACACTACAGTCTACTCCTCCTGTATAATAATAATAATAATAGACAGGACACTACAGTCTACTCCTCCTATATAATAATAATAATAGACAGGACACTACAGTCTACTCCTCCTGTATAATAATAATAATAATAATAATAATAGACAGGACACTACAGTCTACTCCTCCTGTATAATAATAATAATAATAATAGACAGGACACTACAGTCTACTCCTCCTGTATAATAATAATAATAATAATAATAATAATAGACAGGACACTACAGTCTACTCCTCCTGTATAATAATAATAATAATAATAATAATAATAGACAGGACACTACAGTCTACTCCTCCTGTATAATAATAATAATAATAGACAGGACACTACAGTCTACTCCTCCTGTATAATAATAATAATAATAGACAGGACACTACAGTCTACTCCTCCTGTATAATAATAATAGACAGGACACTACAGTCTACTCTTCCTGTATAATAATAATAATAATAATAATAATAGACAGGACACTACAGTCTACTCCTCCTGTATAATAATAATAGACAGGACACTACAGTCTACTCCTCCTGTATAATAATAATAATAGACAGGACACTACAGTCTACTCCTCCTGTATAATAATAATAATAATAATAATAATAATAATAGACAGGACACTACAGTCTACTCCTCCTGTATAATAATAATAATAATAGACAGGACACTAGGTTTGCTCCTCCTGTATAATAATAATAATAATAATAATAATAGACAGGACACTACAGTCTACTCCTCCTGTATAATAATAATAGACAGGACACTACAGTCTACTCCTCCTGTATAATAATAATAATAATAATAATAATAGACAGGACACTACAGTCTACTCCTCCTGTATAATAATAATAATAATAATAATAATAATAATAGACAGGACACTGCAGTCTACTCCTCCTGTATAATAATAATAATAATAATAATAATAATAATAATAATAGACAGGACACTACAGTCTACTCCTCCTGTATAATAATAATAATAATAATAATAATAATAATAATAATAGACAGGACACTACAGTCTACTCCTCCTGTATAATAATAATAATAATAGACAGGACACTACAGTCTACTCCTCCTGTATAATAATAATAATAATAATAATAGACAGGACACTACAGTCTACTCCTCCTGTATAATAATAATAATAATAATAATAATAGACAGGACACTACAGTCTACTCCTCCTGTATAATAATAATAATAGACAGGACACTACAGTCTACTCCTCCTGTATAATAATAATAATAATAATAGACAGGACACTACAGTCTACTCCTCCTGTATAATAATAATAATAATAATAATAATAATAATAGACAGGACACTACAGTCTACTCCTCCTGTATAATAATAATAATAATAATAGACAGGACACTACAGTCTACTCCTCCTGTATAATAATAATAATAATAATAATAGACAGGACACTACAGTCTACTCCTCCTGTATAATAATAATAATAATAGACAGGACACTACAGTCTACTCCTCCTGTATAATAATAATAATAATACACAGGACACTACAGTCTACTCCTCCTGTATAATAATAATAATAATAATAATAGACAGGACACTACAGTCTACTCCTCCTGTATAATAATAATAATAATAGACAGGACACTACAGTCTACTCCTCCTGTATAATAATAATAATAATAATAGACAGGACACTACAGTCTACTCCTCCTGTATAATAATAATAATAATAATAATAATAATAATAGACAGGACACTACAGTCTACTCCTCCTGTATAATAATAATAATAATAATAATAATAATAGACAGGACACTACAGTCTACTCCTCCTGTATAATAATAATAAATAATAATAATAATAGACAGGACACTACAGTCTACTCCTCCTGTATAATAATAATAATAATAATAATAATAGACAGGACACTACAGTCTACTCCTCCTGTATAATAATAATAATAGACAGGACACTACAGTCTACTCCTCCTGTATAATAATAATAATAGACAGGACACTACAGTCTACTCCTCCTGTATAATAATAATAATAATAGACAGGACACTACAGTCTACTCCTCCTGTATAATAATAATAATAATAATAGACAGGACACTACAGTCTACTTCTCCTGTATAATAATAATAATAGACAGGACACTACAGTCTACTCCTCCTATATAATAATAATAATAATAATAGACAGGACACTACAGTCTACTCCTCCTGTATAATAATAATAATAATAATAATAATAATAATAATAATAATAATAGACAGGACACTATAGTCTACTCCTCCTGTATAATAATAATAATAATAATAGACAGGACACTACAGTCTACTCCTCCTGTTTAATAATAATAATAATAATAATAATAATAATAGACAGGACACTACAGTCTACTCCTCCTGTATAATAATAATAATAGACAGGACACTACAGTCTACTCCTCCTGTATAATAATAATAATAATAATAGACAGGACACTACAGTCTACTCCTCCTGTATAATAATAATAATAATAATAATAATAATAATAATAATAGACAGGACACTACAGTCTACTCCTCCTGTATAATAATAATAATAATAATAATAATAATAATAATAATAGACAGGACACTACAGTCTACTCCTCCTGTATAATAATAATAATAATAATAATAGACAGGACACTACAGTCTACTCCTCCTGTATAATAATAATAATAGACAGGACACTACAGTCTACTCCTCCTATATAATAATAATAATAATAATAGACAGGACACTACAGTCTACTCCTCCTGTATAATAATAATAATAATAATAATAATAATAATAGACAGGACACTATAGTCTACTCCTCCTGTATAATAATAATAATAATAATAATAATAGACAGGACACTACAGTCTACTCCTCCTGTTTAATAATAATAATAATAATAATAATAATAATAGACAGGACACTACAGTCTACTCCTCCTGTATAATAATAATAATAGACAGGACACTACAGTCTACTCCTCCTGTATAATAATAATAATAATAATAATAGACAGGACACTACAGTCTACTCCTCCTGTATAATAATAATAATAATAATAATAATAATAGACAGGACACTACAGTCTACTCCTCCTGTATAATAATAATAATAATAATAATAATAATAATAATAGACAGGACACTACAGTCTACTCCTCCTGTATAATAATAATAATAATAATAATAGACAGGACACTACAGTCTACTCCTCCTGTATAATAATAATAATAATAATAGACAGGACACTACAGTCTACTCCTCCTGTATAATAATAATAATAGACAGGACACTACAGTCTACTCCTCCTGTATAATAATAATAATAATAATAGACAGGACACTACAGTCTACTCCTCCTGTATAATAATAATAATAATAATAATAATAATAATAGACAGGACACTACAGTCTACTCCTCCTGTATAATAATAATAATAATAATAATAATAGACAGGACACTACAGTCTACTCCACCTATATAATAATAATAATAATAATAATAATAATAATAATAATAATAGACAGGACACTACAGTCTACTCCTCCTGTATAATAATAATAATAATAATAATAGACAGGACACTACAGTCTACTCCTCCTGTATAATAATAATAATAATAATACTAGACAGGACACTACAGTCTACTCCTCCTGTATAATAATAATAATAATAATAATAATAATAATAATAGACAGGACACTACAGTCTACTCCTCCTGTATAATAATAATAATAGACAGGACACTACAGTCTACTCCTCCTGTATAATAATAATAGACAGGACACTACAGTCTACTCCTCCTGTATAATAATAATAATAGACAGGACACTACAGTCTACTCCTCCTGTATAATAATAATAATAATAATAATAGACAGGACACTACAGTCTACTCCTCCTGTATAATAATAATAATAATAATAATAATAATAATAATAATAGACAGGACACTACAGTCTACTCCTCCTGTATAATAATAATAGACAGGACACTACAGTCTACTCCTCCTGTATAATAATAATAATAATAATACTAGACAGGACACTACAGTCTACTCCTCCTGTATAATAATAATAATAATAATAATAATAATAATAATAATAATAGACAGGACACTACAGTCTACTCCACCTATATAATAATAATAATAATAATAATAGACAGGACACTACAGTCTACTCCTCCTGTATAATAATAATAATAATAATAATAATAATAATAATAATAGACAGGACACTACAGTCTACTCCTCCTGTATAATAATAATAATAATAATAATAGACAGGACACTACAGTCTACTCCTCCTGTATAATAATAATAGACAGGACACTACAGTCTACTCCTCCTGTATAATAATAATAATAATAATAATAGACAGGACACTACAGGCTACTCCTCCTGTGTAATAATAATAATAATAGACAGGACACTACAGTCTACTCCTCTTGTATAATAATAATAATAATAATAATAATAGACAGGACACTACAGTCTACTCCTCCTGTATAATAATAATAATAGACAGGATACTACAGTCTACTCCTCCTGTATAATAATAATAATAGACAGGACACTACAGTCTACTCCTCCTGTATAATAATAATAATAATAATAATAATAATAATAATAATAGACAGGACACTACAGTCTACTCCTCCTGTATAATAATAATAATAGACAGGACACTACAGTCTACTCCTCCTGTATAATAATAATAATAATAATAATAGACAGGACACTACAGTCTACTCCTCCTGTGTAATAATAATAATAATAATAATAATAGACAGGACACTACAGTCTACTCCTCCTGTATAATAATAATAATAATAATAATAGACAGGACACTACAATCTACTCCTCCTGTATAATAATAATAATAGACAGGACACTACAGTCTACTCCTCCTGTATAATAATAATAATAATAATAATAATAATAGACAGGACACTACAGTCTACTCCTCCTGTATAATAATAATAATAATAATAATAATAGACAGGACACTACAGTCTACTCCTCCTGTATAATAATAATAATAATAATAGACAGGACACTACAGTCTACTCCTCCTGTATAATAATAATAATAGACAGGACACTACAGTCTACTCCTCCTGTATAATAATAATAATAATAATAATAGACAGGACACTACAGTCTACTCCTCCTGTATAATAATAATAGACAGGACACTACAGTCTACTCCTCCTGTATAATAATAATAATAATAATAGACAGGACACTACAGTCTACTCCTCCTGTATTATAATAATAATAATAATAATAATAATAATAATAATAATCAAAATAGACAGGACACTACAGTCTACTCCTCCAGTATAATAAGAATAATAGACAGGACACTACAGTCTACTCCTCCTGTATAATAATAATAATAATAATAGACAGGACACTACAGTCTACTCATCCTATATAATAATAATAATAATAATAATAATAATAGACAGGACACTACAGTCTACTCCTCCTGTATAATAATAATAATATTAATAATAATAATAGACAGGACACTACAGTCTACTCCTTCTGTATAATAATAATAATAGACAGGACACTACAGTCTACTCCTCCTGTATAATAATAATAGACAGGACACTACAGTCTACTCCTCCTGTATAATAATAATAATAGACAGGACACTACAGTCTACTCCTCCTGTATAATAATAATAATAATAATAGACAGGACACTACAGTCTACTCCTCCTGTATAATTATAATAATAATAGACAGGACACTACAGTCTACTCCTCCTGTATAATTATAATAATAGACAGGACACTACAGTCTACTCCTCCTGTATAATTATAATAATAGACAGGACACTACAGTCTACTCCTCCTGTATAATAATAATAATAATAGACAGGACACTACAGTCTACTCCTCCTGTATAATAATAATAATAATAGACAGGACACTACAGTCTACTCCTCCTGTATAATAATAATAATAATAATAATAATAGACAGGACACTACAGTCTACTCCTCCTGTATAATAATAATAATAATAATAGACAGGACACTACAGTCTACTCCTCCTGTATAATAATAATAATAGACAGGACACTACAGTCTACTCCTCCTGTATAATAATAATAATAATAATAGACAGGACACTACAGTCTACTCCTCCTGTATAATAATAATAATAATAGACAGGACACTACAGTCTACTCCTCCTGTATAATAATAATAATAATAATAATAGACAGGACACTACAGTCTACTCCTCCTGTATAATAATAATAATAATAATAATAGACAGGACACTACAGTCTACTCCTCCTGTATAATTATAATAATAGACAGGACACTACAGTCTACTCCTCCTGTATAATAATAATAATAATAATAATAATAGACAGGACACTACAGTCTACTCCTCCTGTATAATAATAATAGATAGGACACTACAGTCTACTCCTCCTGTATAATAATAATAATAATAGACAGGACACTACAGTCTACTCCTCCTGTATAATAATAATAATAATAATAATAGACAGGACACTACAGTCTACTCCTCCTGTATAATAATAATAATAATAATAATAATAATAATAATAATAATAGACAGGACACTACAGTCTACTCCTCCTGTATAATAATAATAATAATAATAATAATAATAATAATAATAGACAGGACACTACAGTCTACTCCTCCTGTATAATAATAATAATAGACAGGACACTACAGTCTACTCCTCCTGTATAATAATAATAATAGACAGGACACTACAGTCTACTCCTCCTGTATAATAATAATAATAATAATAGACAGGACACTACAGTCTACTCCTCCTGTATAATAATAATAATAATAATAATAATAATAATAATAATAGACAGGACACTACAGTCTACTCCTCCTGTATAATAATAATAGACAGGACACTACAGTCTACTCCTCCTGTCTAATAATAATAATAGAGAGGACACTACAGTCTACTCCTCCTGTATAATAATAATAATAATAGACAGGACACTACAGTCTACTCCTCCTGTATAATAATAATAGACAGGACACTACAGTCTACTCCTCCTGTATAATAATAATAGACAGGACACTACAGTCTACTCCTCCTGTATAATAATAATAATAATAATAGACAGGACACTACAGTCTACTCCTCCTGTATAATAATAATAATAATAATAATAATAGACAGGACACTACAGTCTACTCCTCCTGTATAATAATAATAATAATAATAATAGACAGGACACTACAGTCTACTCCTCCTGTATAATAATGATAATAATAATAGACAGGACACTACAGTCTACTCCTCCTGTATAATTATAATAATAGACAGGACACTACAGTCTACTCCTCCTGTATAATAATAATAATAATAATAATAATAATAGACAGGACACTTGTTACGCCGAGCGCTCCGGGTTCCCGCTCCTCCCCGGAGCGCTCGCTTCACCTCCTCCGCTGCAGCGCCCCGGTCACGTCCTCTGACCCGGGGCGCTGCGATCCTGCTGCTAGCCGGGATGCGATTCGCGATGCGGGTAGCGCCCGCTCGCGATGCGCACCCCGGCTCTCCTACCTGACTCGCTCCCCGTCTGTTCTGTCCCGGCGCGCGCGGCCCCGCTCCCTAGGGCGCGCGCGCGCCGGGTCTCTGCGATTTAAAGGGCCACTGCGCCGCTGATTGGCGCAGTGGTTCCAATTAGAGTTATCACCTGTGCACTCCCTATATTACCTCACTTCCCTTGCACTCCCTTGCCGGATCTTGTTGCCTTAGTGCCAGTGAAAGCGTTCCTTGTGTGTCCCTTGCCAGTGTTTCCAGACCTTCTGCCGTTGCCCCTGACTACGATCCTTGCTGCCTGCCCCGACCTTCTGCTACGTCCGACCTTGCTTCTGCCTACTCCCTTGTACCGCGCCTATCTTCAGCAGCCAGAGAGGTGAGCCGTTGCTAGTGGATACGACCTGGTCACTACCGCCGCAGCAAGACCATCCCGCTTTGCGGCGGGCTCTGGTGAAAACCAGTAGTGGCTTAGAACCGGTCCACTAGCACGGTCCACGCCAATCCCTCTCTGGCACAGAGGGTCCACTACCTGCCAGCCGGCATCGTGACAGTAGATCCGGCCATGGATCCCGCTGAAGTTCCTCTGCCAGTTGTCGCTGACCTCACCACGGTGGTCGCCCAGCAGTCACAACAGATTGCGCAACAAGGCCAACAGCTGTCTCAACTGACCGTTATGCTACAACAGTTGCTACCACAGCTTCAGCAGTCATCTCCTCCGCCAGCTCCTGCACCTCCTCCGCAGCGAGTGGCCGCTCCTGGGATACGCTTATCCTTGCCGGATAAGTTTGATGGGGACTCTAAGTTTTGCCGTGGCTTCCTTTCCCAATGTTCCCTGCATCTGGAGATGATGTCGGACCTGTTTCCCACTGAAAGGTCTAAGGTGGCTTTCGTAGTCAGTCTTCTGTCCGGAAAAGCCCTGTCATGGGCCACACCGCTCTGGGACCGCAATGACCCCGTCACTGCCTCAGTACACTCCTTCTTCTCGGAAATCCGAAGTGTCTTTGAGGAACCTGCCCGAGCCTCTTCTGCTGAGACTGCCCTGTTGAACCTGGTCCAGGGTAATTCTTCCGTTGGCGAGTATGCCGTACAATTCCGTACACTTGCTTCAGAATTGTCCTGGAATAATGAGGCCCTCTGCGCGACCTTCAAAAAAGGCCTATCCAGCAACATTAAAGATGTTCTGGCCGCACGAGAAATTCCTGCTAATCTACATGAACTTATTCACCTAGCCACTCGCATTGACATGCGTTTTTCTGAAAGGCGTCAGGAACTCCGCCAAGATATGGACTCTGTTCGCACGAGGCGTTTCGTCTCCTCGGCTCCTCTCTCCTCTGGTCCCCTGCAATCTGTTCCTGTGCCTCCCGCCGTGGAGGCTATGCAGGTCGACCGGTCTCGCCTGACACCTCAAGAGAGGACACGACGCCGTATGGAGAACCTCTGCCTGTACTGTGCTAGTACCGAACACTTCCTGAGGGATTGTCCTATCCGTCCTCCCCGCCTGGAAAGACGTACGCTGACTCCGCACATAGGTGAGACAGTCCTTGATGTCTACTCTGCTTCTCCACGTCTTACTGTGCCTGTGCGGATGTCTGCTTCTGCCTTCTCCTTCTCTACAGTGGCCTTCTTGGACTCTGGTTCTGCAGGAAATTTTATTTTGGCCTCTCTCGTCAACAGGTTCAACATCCCAGTGACCAGTCTCGCCAGACCCCTCTACATCAATTGTGTAAATAATGAAAGATTGGACTGTACCATACGTTTCCGCACGGAGCCCCTTCTTATGAGCATCGGATCTCATCATGAGAGGATTGAACTTTTGGTCCTCCCCAATTGCACCTCGGAGATTCTCCTTGGACTTCCCTGGCTTCAACTTCATTCCCCAACCCTGGATTGGTCCACTGGGGAGATCAAGAGTTGGGGGTCCTCTTGTTCCAAGAACTGTCTAAAACCGGTTCCCAGTAACCCTTGCCGTAACTCTGTGGTTCCTCCAGTAACCGGTCTCCCCAAGGCCTATATGGACTTCGCGGATGTTTTCTGCAAAAAACAAGCTGAGACTCTACCTCCTCACAGGCCTTATGATTGCCCTATCGACCTCCTCCCGGGTACTACTCCACCCCGGGGCAGAATTTATCCTCTCTCTGCCCCAGAGACTCTTGCCATGTCCGAATACGTCCAGGAGAATCTAAAAAGGGGCTTTATCCGTAAATCCTCCTCTCCTGCCGGAGCCGGATTTTTCTTTGTCTCCAAAAAAGATGGCTCCCTACGTCCTTGCATTGACTACCGCGGTCTTAATAAAATCACGGTTAAGAACCGCTACCCCTTACCCCTCATCTCTGAACTCTTTGATCGCCTCCAAGGTGCCCACATCTTCACTAAATTGGACTTAAGAGGCGCCTATAACCTCATCCGCATCAGAGAGGGGGACGAGTGGAAAACGGCATTTAACACCAGAGATGGACACTTTGAGTATCTGGTCATGCCCTTTGGACTGTGCAATGCCCCTGCCGTCTTCCAAGACTTTGTCAATGAAATTTTTCGTGATCTATTATACTCCTGTGTTGTGGTATATCTGGACGATATCCTAATTTTTTCTGCCAATCTAGAGGAACACCGCCGGCATGTCCGTATGGTTCTTCAGAGACTTCGTGACAACCAACTCTATGCCAAAATTGAGAAATGTCTGTTTGAATGCCAATCTCTTCCTTTTCTAGGATATTTGGTCTCTGGCCAGGGACTACAGATGGATCCAGACAAACTCTCTGCCGTCTTAAATTGGCCACGCCCCTCCGGACTCCGTGCTATCCAACGCTTTTTGGGGTTCGCCAATTATTACAGGCAATTTATTCCACATTTTTCTACCATTGTGGCTCCTATCGTGGCTTTAACCAAGAAAAATGCTGATCCCAAGTCCTGGCCTCCTCAAGCAGAAGACTCCTTTAAACAACTCAAGTCTGCCTTTTCTTCGGCTCCCGTGCTCTCCAGACCTGACCCTTCCAAACCCTTCCTATTGGAGGTTGATGCCTCCTCAGTAGGAGCTGGAGCTGTTCTTCTACAAAAAAATCCTTCCGGGCATGCTGTCACTTGTGGTTTTTTCTCTAGGACCTTCTCTCCAGCAGAGAGGAACTACTCCATCGGGGATCGAGAACTTCTAGCCATTAAATTAGCACTTGAGGAATGGAGGCATCTGCTGGAGGGATCAAGATTTCCTGTTATTATCTACACCGACCACAAGAACCTCTCCTACCTCCAGTCGGCCCAACGGCTGAATCCTCGCCAGGCCCGGTGGTCTCTGTTCTTTGCCCGATTTAATTTTGAGATTCACTTTCGTCCTGCCGATAAGAACATTAGAGCCGATGCTCTCTCTCGTTCCTCGGATGCCTCAGAAGTTGATCTCCCTCCGCAACACATCATTCCACCTGACTGCCTGATCTCCACTTCTCCTGCCTCCATCAGACAGACTCCTCCAGGAAAGACCTTTGTTTCTCCACGCCAACGCCTCGGAATCCTCAAATGGGGTCACTCCTCCCATCTCGCAGGTCATGCGGGCATCAAGAAATCTGTGCAACTCATCTCCCGCTTCTATTGGTGGCCAACTCTGGAGACGGATGTTGGGGACTTTGTGCGAGCCTGCACTATCTGTGCCCGGGATAAGACTCCTCGCCAGAAGCCCGCTGGTTTTCTTCATCCTCTGCCTGTCCCCGAACAGCCTTGGTCTCTGATTGGTATGGATTTTATTACTGATTTACCCCCTTCCCGTGGCAACACCGTTATTTGGGTGGTCGTTGATCGATTCTCCAAAATGGCACATTTCATTCCTCTTCCTGGTCTTCCTTCTGCGCCTCAGTTGGCTAAACAATTTTTTGTACACATTTTTCGTCTTCACGGGTTGCCTACGCAGATTGTCTCGGATAGAGGGGTCCAATTCGTGTCTAAATTCTGGAGAGCTCTCTGTAAACAACTCAAGATTAAATTAAATTTTTCCTCTGCATATCATCCCCAGTCCAATGGACAAGTAGAAAGAATTAACCAGATCCTGGGTGATTATTTGCGACATTTTGTTTCCTCCCGCCAGGATGACTGGGCAGATCTCCTTCCATGGGCCGAATTCTCGTATAACTTCAGGGTCTCTGAATCTTCCTCCAAATCCCCATTTTTCGTGGTGTACGGCCGTCACCCTCTTCCCCCCCTCCCTACCCCCTTGCCCTCTGGTCTGCCCGCTGTGGATGAAATTTCTCGTGACCTTTCCATTATATGGAGAGAGACCCAAAATTCTCTCTTACAGGCTTCTTCACGCATGAAGAGGTTCGCGGATAAGAAAAGAAGAGCTCCCCCCGTTTTTTCCCCTGGAGACAAGGTATGGCTCTCCGCTAAATATGTCCGCTTCCGTGTCCCTAGCTACAAGTTGGGACCACGCTATCTTGGTCCTTTCAAAATTCTGTGTCAAATTAATCCTGTCTCTTATAAACTTCTTCTTCCTCCTTCTCTTCGTATCCCTAATGCCTTTCACGTCTCTCTTCTCAAACCACTCATCCTCAACCGTTTTTCTCCCAAATCTGTTCCTCCCACTCCTGTTTCCGGCTCCTCGGACGTCTTCTCGGTCAAGGAGATTTTGGCTGCCAAAAAGGTCAGAGGAAAAAATTTTTTTTTAGTAGACTGGGAGGGTTGTGGTCCTGAAGAGAGATCCTGGGAACCTGAGGACAACATCCTTGACAAAAGTCTGCTCCTCAGGTTCTCAGGCTCCAAGAAGAGGGGGAGACCCAAGGGGGGGGGTACTGTTACGCCGAGCGCTCCGGGTTCCCGCTCCTCCCCGGAGCGCTCGCTTCACCTCCTCCGCTGCAGCGCCCCGGTCACGTCCTCTGACCCGGGGCGCTGCGATCCTGCTGCTAGCCGGGATGCGATTCGCGATGCGGGTAGCGCCCGCTCGCGATGCGCACCCCGGCTCTCCTACCTGACTCGCTCCCCGTCTGTTCTGTCCCGGCGCGCGCGGCCCCGCTCCCTAGGGCGCGCGCGCGCCGGGTCTCTGCGATTTAAAGGGCCACTGCGCCGCTGATTGGCGCAGTGGTTCCAATTAGAGTTATCACCTGTGCACTCCCTATATTACCTCACTTCCCTTGCACTCCCTTGCCGGATCTTGTTGCCTTAGTGCCAGTGAAAGCGTTCCTTGTGTGTCCCTTGCCAGTGTTTCCAGACCTTCTGCCGTTGCCCCTGACTACGATCCTTGCTGCCTGCCCCGACCTTCTGCTACGTCCGACCTTGCTTCTGCCTACTCCCTTGTACCGCGCCTATCTTCAGCAGCCAGAGAGGTGAGCCGTTGCTAGTGGATACGACCTGGTCACTACCGCCGCAGCAAGACCATCCCGCTTTGCGGCGGGCTCTGGTGAAAACCAGTAGTGGCTTAGAACCGGTCCACTAGCACGGTCCACGCCAATCCCTCTCTGGCACAGAGGGTCCACTACCTGCCAGCCGGCATCGTGACAACACTACAGTCTACTCCTCCTGTATAATAATAATAATAATAATAGACAGGACACTACAGTCTTCTCCTCCTGTGTAATAATAATAGACAGGACACTACAGTCTACTCCTCCTGTATAATAATAATAATAATAATAATAGACAGGACACTACAGTCTACTCCTCCTGTATAATAATAATAATAATAGACAGGACACTACAGTCTACTCCTCCTGTATAATAATAATAATAATAATAATAATAGACAGGACACTACAGTCTACTCCTCCTGTATAATAATACTAATAATAATAATAGACAGGACACTACAGTCTACTCCTCCTGGATAATAATAATAATAATAATAATAATAATAATAATAGACAGGACACTACAGTCTACTCCTCCTGTATAATAATAATAATAGACAGGACACTACAGTCTACTCCTCCTGTATAATAATAATAATAATAATAATAATAATAATAGACAGGACACTACAGTCTACTCCTCCTGTATAATAATAATAATAATAGACAGGACACTACAGTCTACTCCTCCTGTATAATAATAATAATAATAATAATAGACAGGACACTACAGTCTACTCCTCCTGTATAATAATAATAATAATAATAATAGACAGGACACTACAGTCTACTCCTCCTGTATAATAATAATAATAATAGACAGGACACTACAGTCTACTCCTCCTGTATAATAATAATAATAATAATAATAATAATAATAGACAGGACACTACAGTCTACTCCTCCTGTATAATAATAATAGACAGGACACTACAGTCTACTCCTCCTGTATAATAATAGACAGGACACTACAGTCTACTCCTCCTGTATAATAATAATAATAGACAGGACACTACAGTCTACTCCTCCTGTATAATAATAATAGACAGGACACTACAGTCTACTCCTCCTGTATAATAATAATAATAATAGACAGGACACTACAGTCTACTCCTCCTGTATAATAATAATAATAATAATAATAGACAGGACACTACAGTCTACTCCTCCTGTGTAATAATAATAATAATAATAATAGACAGGACACTACAGTCTACTCCTCCTGTATAATAATAATAATAATAATAATAGACAGGACACTACAATCTACTCCTCCTGTATAATAATAATAATAGACAGGACACTACAGTCTACTCCTCCTGTATAATAATAATAATAATAATAATAGACAGGACACTACAGTCTACTCCTCCTGTATAATAATAATAATAATAATAATAATAGACAGGACACTACAGTCTACTCCTCCTGTATAATAATAATAATAATAATAGACAGGACACTACAGTCTACTCCTCCTGTATAATAATAATAATAATAATAATAGACAGGACACTACAATCTACTCCTCCTGTATAATAATAATAATAGACAGGACACTACAGTCTACTCCTCCTGTATAATAATAATAATAATAATAATAATAGACAGGACACTACAGTCTACTCCTCCTGTATAATAATAATAATAATAATAATAATAATAGACAGGACACTACAGTCTACTCCTCCTGTATAATAATAATAATAATAATAGACAGGACACTACAGTCTACTCCTCCTGTATAATAATAATAATAGACAGGACACTACAGTCTACTCCTCCTGTATAATAATAATAATAATAATAATAGACAGGACACTACAGTCTACTCCTCCTGTATAATAATAATAGACAGGACACTACAGTCTACTCCTCCTGTATAATAATAATAATAATAATAATAGACAGGACACTACAGTCTACTCCTCCTGTATAATAATAATAATAATAATAATAATAATCAAAATAGACAGGACACTACAGTCTACTCCTCCAGTATAATAATAATAATAGACAGGACACTACAGTCTACTCCTCCTGTATAATAATAATAGACAGGACACTACAGTCTACTCCTCCTGTATAATAATAGACAGGACACTACAGTGTACTCCTCCTGTATAATAATAATAATAGACAGGACACTACAGTCTACTCCTCCTGTATAATAATAATAGACAGGACACTACAGTCTACTCCTCCTGTATAATAATAATAATAATAGACAGGACACTACAGTCTACTCCTCCTGTATAATAATAATAATAATAATAATAATAATAGACAGGACACTACAGTCTACTCCTCCTGTGTAATAATAATAATAATAATAATAATAGACAGGACACTACAGTCTACTCCTCCTGTATAATAATAATAATAATAATAATAGACAGGACACTACAATCTACTCCTCCTGTATAATAATAATAATAGACAGGACACTACAGTCTACTCCTCCTGTATAATAATAATAATAATAATAATAATAGACAGGACACTACAGTCTACTCCTCCTGTATAATAATAATAATAATCAATAATAATAATAGACAGGACACTACAGTCTACTCCTCCTGTATAATAATAATAATAATAATAGACAGGACACTACAGTCTACTCCTCCTGTATAATAATAATAATAATAATAATAATAATAATAATAGACAGGACACTACAGTCTACTCCTCCTGTATAATAATAATAATAGACAGGACACTACAGTCTACTCCTCCTGTATAATAATAATAATAATAATAATAATAGACAGGACACTACAGTCTACTCCTCCTGTGTAATAATAATAATAATAATAATAGACAGGACACTACAGTCTACTCCTCCTGTATAATAATAATAATAATAGACAGGACACTACAATCTACTCCTCCTGTATAATAATAATAATAGACAGGACACTACAGTCTACTCCTCCTGTATAATAATAATAATAATAATAATAGACAGGACACTACAGTCTACTCCTCCTGTATAATAATAATAATAATAATAATAATAATAGACAGGACACTACAGTCTACTCCTCCTGTATAATAATAATAATAATAATAGACAGGACACTACAGTCTACTCCTCCTGTATAATAATAATAATAGACAGGACACTACAGTCTACTCCTCCTGTATAATAATAATAATAATAATAATAGACAGGACACTACAGTCTACTCCTCCTGTATAATAATAATAGACAGGACACTACAGTCTACTCCTCCTGTATAATAATAATAATAATAATAATAGACAGGACACTACAGTCTACTCCTCCTGTATAATAATAATAATAATAATAATAATAATAATAATCAAAATAGACAGGACACTACAGTCTACTCCTCCAGTATAATAATAATAATAGACAGGACACTACAGTCTACTCCTCCTGTATAATAATAATAATAATAATAGACAGGACACTACAGTCTACTCCTCCTGTATAATAATAATAATAATAGACAGGACACTACAGTCTACTCCTCCTGTATAATAATAATAATAATAATAATAGACAGGACACTACAGTCTACTCCTCCTGTATAATAATAATAATATTAATAATAATAATAGACAGGACACTACAGTCTACTCCTCCTGTATAATAATAATAATAGACAGGACACTACAGTCTACTCATCCTATATAATAATAATAATAATAATAATAATAGACAGGACACTACAGTCTACTCCTCCTGTATAATAATAATAATATTAATAATAATAATAGACAGGACACTACAGTCTACTCCTCCTGTATAATAATAATAATAGACAGGACACTACAGTCTACTCCTCCTGTATAATAATAATAGACAGGACACTACAGTCTACTCCTCCTGTATAATAATAATAATAGACAGGACACTACAGTCTACTCCTCCTGTATAATAATAATAATAATAATAATAGACAGGACACTACAGTCTACTCCTCCTGTATAATTATAATAATAATAGACAGGACACTACAGTCTACTCCTCCTGTATAATTATAATAATAGACAGGACACTACAGTCTACTCCTCCTGTATAATTATAATAATAGACAGGACACTACAGTCTACTCCTCCTGTATAATAATAATAATAATAGACAGGACACTACAGTCTACTCCTCCTGTATAATAATAATAATAATAGACAGGACACTACAGTCTACTCCTCCTGTATAATAATAATAATAATAATAATAATAGACAGGACACTACAGTCTACTCCTCCTGTATAATAATAATAATAATAATAGACAGGACACTACAGTCTACTCCTCCTGTATAATAATAATAATAGACAGGACACTACAGTCTACTCCTCCTGTATAATAATAATAATAATAATAGACAGGACACTACAGTCTACTCCTCCTGTATAATAATAATAATAATAGACAGGACACTACAGTCTACTCCTCCTGTATATAATAATAATAATAATAATAGACAGGACACTACAGTCTACTCCTCCTGTATAATAATAATAATAATAATAATAGACAGGACACTAACAGTCTACTCCTCCTGTATAATTATAATAATAGACAGGACACTACAGTCTACTCCTCCTGTATATAATAATAATAATAATAATAATAATAGACAGGACACTACAGTCTACTCCTCCTGTATAATAATAATAGACAGGACACTACAGTCTACTCCTCCTGTATAATAATAATAATAATAGACAGGACACTACAGTCTACTCCTCCTGTATAATAATAATAATAATAATAATAGACAGGACACTACAGTCTACTCCTCCTGTATAATAATAATAATAATAATAATAGACAGGACACTACAGTCTACTCCTCCTGTATAATAATAATAATAATAATAATAATAATAATAATAGACAGGACACTACAGTCTACTCCTCCTGTATAATAATAATAATAGACAGGACACTACAGTCTACTCCTCCTGTATAATAATAATAATAATAATAGACAGGACACTACAGTCTACTCCTCCTGTATAATAATAATAATAATAATAATAATAATAATAGACAGGACACTACAGTCTACTCCTCCTGTATAATAATAATAGACAGGACACTACAGTCTACTCCTCCTGTCTAATAATAATAATAGAGAGGACACTACAGTCTACTCCTCCTGTATAATAATAATAATAATAATAGACAGGACACTACAGTCTACTCCTCCTGTATAATAATAATAGACAGGACACTACAGTCTACTCCTCCTGTATAATAATAATAGACAGGACACTACAGTCTACTCCTCCTGTATAATAATAATAATAATAATAGACAGGACACTACAGTCTACTCCTCCTGTATAATAATAATAATAATAATAATAATAATAGACAGGACACTACAGTCTACTCCTCCTGTATAATAATAATAATAATAATAATAATAATAATAGACAGGACACTACAGTCTACTCCTCCTGTATAATAATGATAATAATAATAGACAGGACACTACAGTCTACTCCTCCTGTATAATAATAATAATAGACAGGACACTACAGTCTACTCCTCCTGTATAATAATAATAATAGACAGGACACTACAGTCTACTCCTCCTGTATAATAATAATAATAATAGACAGGACACTACAGTCTACTCCTCCTGTATAATAATAATAATAATAATAATAATAATAGACAGGACACTACAGTCTACTCCTCCTGTATAATAATAATAATAATAATAATACTAGACAGGACACTACAGTCTACTCCTCCTGTATAATAATAATAATAATAATAATAATAATAATAATAGACAGGACACTACAGTCTACTCCACCTATATAATAATAATAATAATAATAATAATAATAGACAGGACACTACAGTCTACTCCTCCTGTATAATAATAATAATAATAATAGACAGGACACTACAGTCTACTCCTCCTGTATAATAATAATAGTAATAGACAGGACACTACAGTCTACTCCTCCTGTATAATAATAATAATAATAATAATAATAATAATAATAATAATAGACAGGACACTACAGTCTACTCCTCCTGTATAATAATAATAGACAGGACACTACAGTCTACTCCTCCTGTATTATAATAATAATAATAGACAGGACACTACAGTCTACTCCTCCTGTATAATAATAATAATAATAATACTAGACAGGACACTACAGTCTACTCCTCCTGTATAATAATAATAATAATAATAATAATAATAGACAGGACACTACAGTCTACTCCTCCTATATAATAATAATAATAATAATAATAATAATAATAATAGACAGGACACTACAGTCTACTCCTCCTGTATAATAATAATAATAATAGACAGGACACTACAGTCTACTCCTCCTGTATAATAATAATAATAATAATAGACAGGACACTACAGTCTACTCCTCCTGTATAATTATAATAATAGACAGGACACTACAGTCTACTCCTCCTGTATAATAATAATAATAATAATAGACAGGACACTACAGTCTACTCCTCCTGTATAATAATAATAATAATAGACAGGACACTACAGTCTACTCCTCCTGTATAATTATAATAATAGACAGGACACTACAGTCTACTCCTCCTGTATAATAATAATAATAATAATAATAGACAGGGACACTACAGTCTACTCCTCCTGTATAATTATAATAATAGACAGGACACTACAGTCTACTCCTCCTGTATAATAATAATAATAATAATAATAATAATAGACAGGACACTACAGTCTACTCCTCCTGTATAATAATAATAATAATAATAATAATAGACAGGACACTACAGTCTACTCCTCCTGTATAATTATAATAATAGACAGGACACTACAGTCTACTCCTCCTGTATAATAATAATAATAATAGACAGGACACTACAGTCTACTCCTCCTGTATAATAATAATAATAATAATAATAATAATAATAATAGACAGGACACTACAGTCTACTCCTCCTGTATAATAATAATAATAGACAGGACACTACAGTCTACTCCTCCTGTATAATAATAATAATAATAATAGACAGGACACTACAGTCTACTCCTCCTGTATAATAATACTAATAATAATAATAGACAGGACACTACAGTCTACTCCTCCTGGATAATAATAATAATAATAATAATAATAGACAGGACACTACAGTCTACTCCTCCTGTATAATAATAATAATAGACAGGACACTACAGTCTACTCCTCCTGTATAATAATAATAATAATAATAATAATAATAGACAGGACACTACAGTCTACTCCTCCTGTATAATAATAATAATAATAGACAGGACACTACAGTCTACTCCTCCTGTATAATAATAATAATAATAATAATAATAGACAGGACAACTACAGTCTACTCCTCCTGTATAATAATAATAATAATAATAATAGACAGGACACTACAGTCTACTCCTCCTGTATAATAATAATAATAATAATAGACAGGACACTACAGTCTACTCCTCCTTATAATAATAATAATAATAATAATAATAATAATAGACAGGACACTACAGTCTACTCCTCCTGTATAATAATAATAGACAGGACACTACAGTCTACTCCTCCTGTATAATAATAGACAGGACACTACAAGTGTACTCCTCCTGTATAATAATAATAATAGACAGGACACTACAGTCTACTCCTCCTGTATAATAATAATAGACAGGACACTACAGTCTACTCCTCCTGTATAATAATAATAATAATAATAGACAGGACACTACAGTCTACTCCTCCTGTATAATTATAATAATAGACAGGACACTACAGTCTACTCCTCCTGTATAATAATAATAATAATAATAATAATAGACAGGACACTACAGTCTACTCCTCCTGTATAATAATAATAATAATAATAATAGACAGGACACTACAGTCTACTTCTCCTGTATAATAATAATAATAGACAGGACACTACAGTCTACTCCTCCTGTATAATAATAATAATAATAATAGACAGGACACTACAGTCTACTCCTCCTGTATAATTATAATAATAGACAGGACACTACAGTCCTACTCCTCCTGTATAATAATAATAATAATAATAATAGACAGGACACTACAGTCTACTCCTCCTGTATAAAAATATAATAATAATAATAGACAGGACACTACAGTCTACTCCTCCTGTATAATAATAATAATAATAATAATATAGACAGGACACTACAGTCTACTCTCCTGTATAATAATAATAATAATAATAATAGACAGGACACTACAGTCTACTCCTCCTGTATAATAATAATAATAATAATAATATTAGACAGGACACTACAGTCTACTCCTCCTGTAT
>NW_026609301.1:0-35612 GCF_029499605.1 Hyla sarda
GACGTCGGCGACTGAGTTGATAGAGGACTGGAAGAGTACGGCAGCGGAGGATCTGGGGAAATCGGTGACTGAGTCAAAGGACCTGGGGAGAGCGGTGACAGAGTTGGCAGAGGACCTCGAGTGAGGCGGGACAGGCTGGTGATGGAGTGTGAGGTTGGGGGCAGTAGAGGGCCTGTTGCTGCCTTTTCATAATTCAAAAAAATATATATATATTTTTTTTTTTACTAACAGCCATCACTGCCAGCTGCAACACATCTGCCTAACTTCTGCTCAGCTGCCCATGCTCCGCAGGTCTCCTCTTTGTAGGGAGCTGTGGCAACCTCTCCTTCTTACCTTCTGTGGCATGCTCAGGCTGGCAGATGCCCACAGCACTCCACATTTCCTCTCACCTGGTGGCTGCTCCAACCTCAACACTCCAACCTCTCCTTCTTACCTTCTGTGGCATGTTCAGTGTGGGCAGATGCCATACTTTCACTCACCCGGTAGCTGCTCCTGTTGCTTCGTCTTACCTTTCTGCTTTGTCTTGTTAACTTCCACGACGACATCCACATCCGAGCAGGTAAGCTTTCAGTGCCTCAACGTCCAGCACGGGAAGCGAACCCACGACCCTTGCATTGCAAGGTGGCGACTCTAACCACTGTGCTATACGAGGAACTGAACAAAAGAAAGTGAAAGCATGGCCACGTGCTGTCCTGGCCCTTGGCCTTCAAGGCATTCGCCCTTGTGGTCAGTTACGATGCCTTTTTACAAAATGATTCCAGGTTCGAGCCACAGCGGTATTCGGTAGGCTTGCCTTTTATGACAGGCGTTTTGTTGTCTCTCCTCATTTAGGCTCAAGTGACAACGAAAGAAAAAAAGATGTGGGGGGCAGGTGTGTGGAGTTTTCTCATCATTTAGTGAAAGGAAAAAACACACGAAAACGGTCAAGAGGCTTCACGGCCGAACCAGATACACGGCGGAAAACCCAGGCGTTTACGGTTTTCTCCCCATTTAGGCCCAAGTGACAAAAAAAGAAATAAAGTTAATAATAACAACAACAACACTCGCCTGCACAGATCCCAGGGCTAGAACTCATGACCAGGTGCTTGGAAGACAGCACAGCTGAGGTAGCGCCACGAGTGAGCTCACTAGGTGTCCTCTGCCAGACAGGTGTGTGGGGTTTTCTCACCATTTAGGCATGGTCGGTTTTCTCACCATTTAGGCCCAAGTGACAAAAAAAGAAATAAAGTTAATAATAACAACACTCGCCCGAACAGAACCCAGGGCTAGAACTCATGACCAGGTGCTTTGTCTTGTTCACTTCCACGACGACATCCACATCCGAGCAGGTAAGCTTTCAGGTAAGCCTCAACGTCCAGCACGGGAAGCGAACCCTTGTGTTTTCCCACAGGTGTTTTGTGCTTTCCCACATGTCAAAAGTAGGGGTGGGTTCTGTCACCAAATGCTTGGATAGCCCAGTGGTTAGTGTTCCCGCCTTGGAACGCTCAGGTCATGGGTTCGATTCCCCTGATGGCACTGAGGCAAAAGCTGTGCAGATCGATGACTGAGTCAAAGGACCTAAGGAGTTCAGCAGTGGAGGACCTGTGGAAATCGTTGACGGAGAAGCTGAAGAGTTCGGCAGCGGAGGACCTGTGGAAATGGATGACTGAGTCAAAGCACCTGTGGACGTCAGCGACTGAGTTGATGGAGGACCGGAAGAGTACGGCAGCGGAGGACCTTTGGAAGTCGGTCACGGAGAAGCTGAAGAGTTCGACAGCGGAGGAGCTGTGGAAATGGATGACTGAGTCAAAGCACCTGTGGACATCGGCGACTGAGTTGATAGAGGACTGGAAGAGTACGGCAGAGGAGGATCTGGGGAAATCGGTGACTGAGTCAAAGGACCTGGGGAGAGCGGTGACAGAGTTGGCAGAGGACCTCGAGTGAGGCGGGACAGGCTGGTGATGGAGTGTGAGGTTGGGGGCAGTAGAGGGCCTGTTGCTGCCTTTTCATAATTCAAAAAAAATATATATATTTTTTTTTTTTTTACTAACAGCCATCACTGCCAGCTGCAACACATCTGCCTAACTTCTGCTCAGCTGCCCATGCTCCGCAGGTCTCCTCTTTGTAGGGAGCTGTGGCAACCTCTCCTTCTTACCTTCTGTGGCATGCTCAGGCTGGCAGATGCCCACAGCACTCCACATTTCCTCTCACCTGGTGGCTGCTCCAACCTCAACACTCCAACCTCTCCTTCTTACCTTCTGTGGCATGTTCAGTGTGGGCAGATGCCATACTTTCACTCACCCGGTAGCTGCTCCTGTTGCTTCGTCTTACCTTTCTGCTTTGTCTTGTTAACTTCCACGACGACATCCACATCCGAGCAGGTAAGCTTTCAGTGCCTCAACGTCCAGCACGGGAAGCGAACCCACGACCCTTGCATTGCAAGGTGGCGACTCTAACCACTGTGCTATACGAGGAACTGAACAAAAGAAAGTGAAAGCATGGCCACGTGCTGTCCTGGCCCTAGGCCTTCAAGGCATTCGCCCTTGTGGTCAGTTACGATGCCTTTTTACAAAATGATTCCAGGTTCGAGCCACAGCGGTATTCGGTAGGCTTGCCTTTTATGACAGGCGTTTTGTTGTCTCTCCTCATTTAGGCTCAAGTGACAACGAAAGAAAAAAAGATGTGGGGGGCAGGTGTGTGGAGTTTTCTCATCATTTAGTGAAAGGAAAAAACACACGAAAACGGTCAAGAGGCTTGCAAACCCAGGCGTTTACGGTTTTCTCCCCATTTAGGCCCAAGTGACAAAAAAAGAAATAAAGTTAATAATAACAACACTCGCCCGAACAGAACCCAGGGCTAGAACTCATGACCAGGTGCTTTGTCTTGTTCACTTCCACGACGACATCCACATCCGAGCAGGTAAGCTTTCAGGTAAGCCTCAACGTCCAGCACGGGAAGCGAACCCTTGTGTTTTCCCACAGGTGTTTTGTGCTTTCCCACATGTCAAAAGTAGGGGTGGGTTCTGTCACCAAATGCTTGGATAGCCCAGTGGTTAGTGTTCCCGCCTTGGAACGCTCAGGTCATGGGTTCGATTCCCCTGATGGCACTGAGGCAAAAGCTGTGCAGATCGATGACTGAGTCAAAGGACCTAAGGAGTTCAGCAGTGGAGGACCTGTGGAAATCGTTGACGGAGAAGCTGAAGAGTTCGGCAGCGGAGGACCTGTGGAAATGGATGACTGAGTCAAAGCACCTGTGGACGTCAGCGACTGAGTTGATGGAGGACCGGAAGAGTACGGCAGCGGAGGACCTTTGGAAGTCGGTCACGGAGAAGCTGAAGAGTTCGACAGCGGAGGAGCTGTGGAAATGGATGACTGAGTCAAAGCACCTGTGGACATCGGCGACTGAGTTGATAGAGGACTGGAAGAGTACGGCAGAGGAGGATCTGGGGAAATCGGTGACTGAGTCAAAGGACCTGGGGAGAGCGGTGACAGAGTTGGCAGAGGACCTCGAGTGAGGCGGGACAGGCTGGTGATGGAGTGTGAGGTTGGGGGCAGTAGAGGGCCTGTTGCTGCCTTTTCATAATTCAAAAAAAATATATATATTTTTTTTTTTTTTACTAACAGCCATCACTGCCAGCTGCAACACATCTGCCTAACTTCTGCTCAGCTGCCCATGCTCCGCAGGTCTCCTCTTTGTAGGGAGCTGTGGCAACCTCTCCTTCTTACCTTCTGTGGCATGCTCAGGCTGGCAGATGCCCACAGCACTCCACATTTCCTCTCACCTGGTGGCTGCTCCAACCTCAACACTCCAACCTCTCCTTCTTACCTTCTGTGGCATGTTCAGTGTGGGCAGATGCCATACTTTCACTCACCCGGTAGCTGCTCCTGTTGCTTCGTCTTACCTTTCTGCTTTGTCTTGTTAACTTCCACGACGACATCCACATCCGAGCAGGTAAGCTTTCAGTGCCTCAACGTCCAGCACGGGAAGCGAACCCACGACCCTTGCATTGCAAGGTGGCGACTCTAACCACTGTGCTATACGAGGAACTGAACAAAAGAAAGTGAAAGCATGGCCACGTGCTGTCCTGGCCCTAGGCCTTCAAGGCATTCGCCCTTGTGGTCAGTTACGATGCCTTTTTACAAAATGATTCCAGGTTCGAGCCACAGCGGTATTCGGTAGGCTTGCCTTTTATGACAGGCGTTTTGTTGTCTCTCCTCATTTAGGCTCAAGTGACAACGAAAGAAAAAAAGATGTGGGGGGCAGGTGTGTGGAGTTTTCTCATCATTTAGTGAAAGGAAAAAACACACGAAAACGGTCAAGAGGCTTGCAAACCCAGGCGTTTACGGTTTTCTCCCCATTTAGGCCCAAGTGACAAAAAAAGAAATAAAGTTAATAATAACAACACTCGCCCGAACAGAACCCAGGGCTAGAACTCATGACCAGGTGCTTTGTCTTGTTCACTTCCACGACGACATCCACATCCGAGCAGGTAAGCTTTCAGGTAAGCCTCAACGTCCAGCACGGGAAGCGAACCCTTGTGTTTTCCCACAGGTGTTTTGTGCTTTCCCACATGTCAAAAGTAGGGGTGGGTTCTGTCACCAAATGCTTGGATAGCCCAGTGGTTAGTGTTCCCGCCTTGGAACGCTCAGGTCATGGGTTCGATTCCCCTGATGGCACTGAGGCAAAAGCTGTGCAGATCGATGACTGAGTCAAAGGACCTAAGGAGTTCAGCAGTGGAGGACCTGTGGAAATCGTTGACGGAGAAGCTGAAGAGTTCGGCAGCGGAGGACCTGTGGAAATGGATGACTGAGTCAAAGCACCTGTGGACGTCAGCGACTGAGTTGATGGAGGACCGGAAGAGTACGGCAGCGGAGGACCTTTGGAAGTCGGTCACGGAGAAGCTGAAGAGTTCGACAGCGGAGGAGCTGTGGAAATGGATGACTGAGTCAAAGCACCTGTGGACATCGGCGACTGAGTTGATAGAGGACTGGAAGAGTACGGCAGAGGAGGATCTGGGGAAATCGGTGACTGAGTCAAAGGACCTGGGGAGAGCGGTGACAGAGTTGGCAGAGGACCTCGAGTGAGGCGGGACAGGCTGGTGATGGAGTGTGAGGTTGGGGGCAGTAGAGGGCCTGTTGCTGCCTTTTCATAATTCAAAAAAAATATATATATTTTTTTTTTTTTTTACTAACAGCCATCACTGCCAGCTGCAACACATCTGCCTAACTTCTGCTCAGCTGCCCATGCTCCGCAGGTCTCCTCTTTGTAGGGAGCTGTGGCAACCTCTCCTTCTTACCTTCTGTGGCATGCTCAGGCTGGCAGATGCCCACAGCACTCCACATTTCCTCTCACCTGGTGGCTGCTCCAACCTCAACACTCCAACCTCTCCTTCTTACCTTCTGTGGCATGTTCAGTGTGGGCAGATGCCATACTTTCACTCACCCGGTAGCTGCTCCTGTTGCTTCGTCTTACCTTTCTGCTTTGTCTTGTTAACTTCCACGACGACATCCACATCCGAGCAGGTAAGCTTTCAGTGCCTCAACGTCCAGCACGGGAAGCGAACCCACGACCCTTGCATTGCAAGGTGGCGACTCTAACCACTGTGCTATACGAGGAACTGAACAAAAGAAAGTGAAAGCATGGCCACGTGCTGTCCTGGCCCTAGGCCTTCAAGGCATTCGCCCTTGTGGTCAGTTACGATGCCTTTTTACAAAATGATTCCAGGTTCGAGCCACAGCGGTATTCGGTAGGCTTGCCTTTTATGACAGGCGTTTTGTTGTCTCTCCTCATTTAGGCTCAAGTGACAACGAAAGAAAAAAAGATGTGGGGGGCAGGTGTGTGGAGTTTTCTCATCATTTAGTGAAAGGAAAAAACACACGAAAACGGTCAAGAGGCTTGCAAACCCAGGCGTTTACGGTTTTCTCCCCATTTAGGCCCAAGTGACAAAAAAAGAAATAAAGTTAATAATAACAACACTCGCCCGAACAGAACCCAGGGCTAGAACTCATGACCAGGTGCTTTGTCTTGTTCAGCACGGGAAGCGAACCCACGACCCTTGCATTGCAAGGTGGCAACGCTAACCACTGTGCTATACGAGGAACTGAGCAAAAGAAAGTGAAAGCATGGCCACGTGCTGTCCTGGCCCTAGGCCTTAAAGGCATTCGCTCTTGTGGTCAGTTACGATGCCTTTTTACAAAATGATTCCAGGTTCGAGCCACAGCGGTATTCGGTAGGCTTGCCTTTTATGACAGGCGTTTTGTTGTCTCTCCTCATTTAGGCTCAAGTGACAACGAAAGAAAAAAAGATGTGGGGGGCAGGTGTGTGGAGTTTTCTCATCATTTAGTGAAAGGAAAAAACACACGAAAACGGTCAAGAGGCTTCACGGCCGAACCAGATACACGGCGGAAAACCCAGGCGTTTACGGTTTTCTCCCCATTTAGGCCCAAGTGACAAAAAAAGAAATAAAGTTAATAATAACAACAACAACACTCGCCTGCACAGATCCCAGGGCTAGAACTCATGACCAGGTGCTTGGAAGACAGCACAGCTGAGGTAGCGCCACGAGTGAGCTCACTAGGTGACCTCTGCCAGACAGGTGTGTGGGGTTTTCTCACCATTTAGGCATGGTCGGTTTTCTCACCATTTAGGCCCAAGTGGCCCCAAAAAGAAGTTCGAAATAACAAACTTCAAAAAGGACAAGGGCTAGAACTCCCAACCACGTAGTCGGGAGACGACACAGCTGAGGCAGCGCCACAGGAGAACTCGGCAGGCTTGTGTTTTCCCACAGGTGTTTTGTGCTTTCCCACATGTCAAAAGTAGGGGTGGGTTCTGTCACCAAATGCTTGGATAGCCCAGTGGTTAGTGTTCCCGCCTTGGAACGCTCAGGTCATGGGTTCGATTCCCCTGATGGCACTGAGGCAAAAGCTGTGCAGATCGATGACTGAGTCAAAGGACCTAAGGAGTTCAGCAGTGGAGGACCTGTGGAAATCGTTGACGGAGAAGCTGAAGAGTTCGGCAGCGGAGGACCTGTGGAAATGGATGACTGAGTCAAAGCACCTGTGGACGTCAGCGACTGAGTTGATGGAGGACCGGAAGAGTACGGCAGCGGAGGACCTTTGGAAGTCAGTCACGGAGAAGCTGAAGTGTTCGACAGCGGAGGAGTTGTGGAAATGGATGACTGAGTCAAAGCACCTGTGGACATCGGCGACTGAGTTGATAGAGGACTGGAAGAGTACGGCAGAGGAGGATCTGGGGAAATCGGTGACTGAGTCAAAGGACCTGGGGAGAGCGGTGACAGAGTTGGCAGAGGACCTCGAGTGAGGCGGGACAGGCTGGTGATGGAGTGTGAGGTTGGGGGCAGTAGAGGGCCTGTTGCTGCCTTTTCATAACAGCCATCACTGCCAGCTGCAACACATCTGCCTAACTTCTGCTCAGCTGCCCATGCTCCGCAGGTCTCCTCTTTGTAGGGAGCTGTGGCAACCTCTCCTTCTTACCTTCTGTGGCATGCTCAGGCTGGCAGATGCCCACAGCACTCCACATTTCCTCTCACCTGGTGGCTGCTCCAACCTCAACACTCCAACCTCTCCTTCTTACCTTCTGTGGCATGTTCAGTGTGGGCAGATGCCATACTTTCACTCACCCGGTAGCTGCTCCTGTTGCTTCGTCTTACCTTTCTGCTTTGTCTTGTTAACTTCCACGACGACATCCACATCCGAGCAGGTAAGCTTTCAGTGCCTCAACGTCCAGCACGGGAAGCGAACCCACGACCCTTGCATTGCAAGGTGGCGACTCTAACCACTGTGCTATACGAGGAACTGAACAAAAGAAAGTGAAAGCATGGCCACGTGCTGTCCTGGCCCTAGGCCTTCAAGGCATTCGCCCTTGTGGTCAGTTACGATGCCTTTTTACAAAATGATTCCAGGTTCGAGCCACAGCGGTATTCGGTAGGCTTGCCTTTTATGACAGGCGTTTTGTTGTCTCTCCTCATTTAGGCTCAAGTGACAACGAAAGAAAAAAAGATGTGGGGGGCAGGTGTGTGGAGTTTTCTCATCATTTAGTGAAAGGAAAAAACACACGAAAACGGTCAAGAGGCTTGCAAACCCAGGCGTTTACGGTTTTCTCCCCATTTAGGCCCAAGTGACAAAAAAAGAAATAAAGTTAATAATAACAACACTCGCCCGAACAGAACCCAGGGCTAGAACTCATGACCAGGTGCTTTGTCTTGTTCACTTCCACGACGACATCCACATCCGAGCAGGTAAGCTTTCAGGTAAGCCTCAACGTCCAGCACGGGAAGCGAACCCTTGTGTTTTCCCACAGGTGTTTTGTGCTTTCCCACATGTCAAAAGTAGGGGTGGGTTCTGTCACCAAATGCTTGGATAGCCCAGTGGTTAGTGTTCCCGCCTTGGAACGCTCAGGTCATGGGTTCGATTCCCCTGATGGCACTGAGGCAAAAGCTGTGCAGATCGATGACTGAGTCAAAGGACCTAAGGAGTTCAGCAGTGGAGGACCTGTGGAAATCGTTGACGGAGAAGCTGAAGAGTTCGGCAGCGGAGGACCTGTGGAAATGGATGACTGAGTCAAAGCACCTGTGGACGTCAGCGACTGAGTTGATGGAGGACCGGAAGAGTACGGCAGCGGAGGACCTTTGGAAGTCGGTCACGGAGAAGCTGAAGAGTTCGACAGCGGAGGAGCTGTGGAAATGGATGACTGAGTCAAAGCACCTGTGGACATCGGCGACTGAGTTGATAGAGGACTGGAAGAGTACGGCAGAGGAGGATCTGGGGAAATCGGTGACTGAGTCAAAGGACCTGGGGAGAGCGGTGACAGAGTTGGCAGAGGACCTCGAGTGAGGCGGGACAGGCTGGTGATGGAGTGTGAGGTTGGGGGCAGTAGAGGGCCTGTTGCTGCCTTTTCATAATTCAAAAAAAATATATATATTTTTTTTTTTTTTACTAACAGCCATCACTGCCAGCTGCAACACATCTGCCTAACTTCTGCTCAGCTGCCCATGCTCCGCAGGTCTCCTCTTTGTAGGGAGCTGTGGCAACCTCTCCTTCTTACCTTCTGTGGCATGCTCAGGCTGGCAGATGCCCACAGCACTCCACATTTCCTCTCACCTGGTGGCTGCTCCAACCTCAACACTCCAACCTCTCCTTCTTACCTTCTGTGGCATGTTCAGTGTGGGCAGATGCCATACTTTCACTCACCCGGTAGCTGCTCCTGTTGCTTCGTCTTACCTTTCTGCTTTGTCTTGTTAACTTCCACGACGACATCCACATCCGAGCAGGTAAGCTTTCAGTGCCTCAACGTCCAGCACGGGAAGCGAACCCACGACCCTTGCATTGCAAGGTGGCGACTCTAACCACTGTGCTATACGAGGAACTGAACAAAAGAAAGTGAAAGCATGGCCACGTGCTGTCCTGGCCCTAGGCCTTCAAGGCATTCGCCCTTGTGGTCAGTTACGATGCCTTTTTACAAAATGATTCCAGGTTCGAGCCACAGCGGTATTCGGTAGGCTTGCCTTTTATGACAGGCGTTTTGTTGTCTCTCCTCATTTAGGCTCAAGTGACAACGAAAGAAAAAAAGATGTGGGGGGCAGGTGTGTGGAGTTTTCTCATCATTTAGTGAAAGGAAAAAACACACGAAAACGGTCAAGAGGCTTGCAAACCCAGGCGTTTACGGTTTTCTCCCCATTTAGGCCCAAGTGACAAAAAAAGAAATAAAGTTAATAATAACAACACTCGCCCGAACAGAACCCAGGGCTAGAACTCATGACCAGGTGCTTTGTCTTGTTCAGCACGGGAAGCGAACCCACGACCCTTGCATTGCAAGGTGGCAACGCTAACCACTGTGCTATACGAGGAACTGAGCAAAAGAAAGTGAAAGCATGGCCACGTGCTGTCCTGGCCCTAGGCCTTAAAGGCATTCGCTCTTGTGGTCAGTTACGATGCCTTTTTACAAAATGATTCCAGGTTCGAGCCACAGCGGTATTCGGTAGGCTTGCCTTTTATGACAGGCGTTTTGTTGTCTCTCCTCATTTAGGCTCAAGTGACAACGAAAGAAAAAAAGATGTGGGGGGCAGGTGTGTGGAGTTTTCTCATCATTTAGTGAAAGGAAAAAACACACGAAAACGGTCAAGAGGCTTCACGGCCGAACCAGATACACGGCGGAAAACCCAGGCGTTTACGGTTTTCTCCCCATTTAGGCCCAAGTGACAAAAAAAGAAATAAAGTTAATAATAACAACAACAACACTCGCCTGCACAGATCCCAGGGCTAGAACTCATGACCAGGTGCTTGGAAGACAGCACAGCTGAGGTAGCGCCACGAGTGAGCTCACTAGGTGACCTCTGCCAGACAGGTGTGTGGGGTTTTCTCACCATTTAGGCATGGTCGGTTTTCTCACCATTTAGGCCCAAGTGGCCCCAAAAAGAAGTTCGAAATAACAAACTTCAAAAAGGACAAGGGCTAGAACTCCCAACCACGTAGTCGGGAGACGACACAGCTGAGGCAGCGCCACAGGAGAACTCGGCAGGCTTGTGTTTTCCCACAGGTGTTTTGTGCTTTCCCACATGTCAAAAGTAGGGGTGGGTTCTGTCACCAAATGCTTGGATAGCCCAGTGGTTAGTGTTCCCGCCTTGGAACGCTCAGGTCATGGGTTCGATTCCCCTGATGGCACTGAGGCAAAAGCTGTGCAGATCGATGACTGAGTCAAAGGACCTAAGGAGTTCAGCAGTGGAGGACCTGTGGAAATCGTTGACGGAGAAGCTGAAGAGTTCGGCAGCGGAGGACCTGTGGAAATGGATGACTGAGTCAAAGCACCTGTGGACGTCAGCGACTGAGTTGATGGAGGACCGGAAGAGTACGGCAGCGGAGGACCTTTGGAAGTCAGTCACGGAGAAGCTGAAGAGTTCGACAGCGGAGGAGTTGTGGAAATGGATGACTGAGTCAAAGCACCTGTGGACATCGGCGACTGAGTTGATAGAGGACTGGAAGAGTACGGCAGAGGAGGATCTGGGGAAATCGGTGACTGAGTCAAAGGACCTGGGGAGAGCGGTGACAGAGTTGGCAGAGGACCTCGAGTGAGGCGGGACAGGCTGGTGATGGAGTGTGAGGTTGGGGGCAGTAGAGGGCCTGTTGCTGCCTTTTCATAACAGCCATCACTGCCAGCTGCAACACATCTGCCTAACTTCTGCTCAGCTGCCCATGCTCCGCAGGTCTCCTCTTTGTAGGGAGCTGTGGCAACCTCTCCTTCTTACCTTCTGTGGCATGCTCAGGCTGGCAGATGCCCACAGCACTCCACATTTCCTCTCACCTGGTGGCTGCTCCAACCTCAACACTCCAACCTCTCCTTCTTACCTTCTGTGGCATGTTCAGTGTGGGCAGATGCCATACTTTCACTCACCCGGTAGCTGCTCCTGTTGCTTCGTCTTACCTTTCTGCTTTGTCTTGTTAACTTCCACGACGACATCCACATCCGAGCAGGTAAGCTTTCAGTGCCTCAACGTCCAGCACGGGAAGCGAACCCACGACCCTTGCATTGCAAGGTGGCGACTCTAACCACTGTGCTATACGAGGAACTGAACAAAAGAAAGTGAAAGCATGGCCACGTGCTGTCCTGGCCCTAGGCCTTAAAGGCATTCGCCCCCTTGTGGTCAGTTACGATGCCTTTTTACAAAATGATTCCAGGTTCGAGCCACAGCGGTATTCGGTAGGCTTGCCTTTTATGACAGGCGTTTTGTTGTCTCTCCTCATTTAGGCTCAAGTGACAACGAAAGAAAAAAAGATGTGGGGGGCAGGTGTGTGGAGTTTTCTCATCATTTAGTGAAAGGAAAAAACACACGAAAACGGTCAAGAGGCTTGCAAACCCAGGCGTTTACGGTTTTCTCCCCATTTAGGCCCAAGTGACAAAAAAAGAAATAAAGTTAATAATAACAACACTCGCCCGAACAGAACCCAGGGCTAGAACTCATGACCAGGTGCTTTGTCTTGTTCACTTCCACGACGACATCCACATCCGAGCAGGTAAGCTTTCAGGTAAGCCTCAACGTCCAGCACGGGAAGCGAACCCTTGTGTTTTCCCACAGGTGTTTTGTGCTTTCCCACATGTCAAAAGTAGGGGTGGGTTCTGTCACCAAATGCTTGGATAGCCCAGTGGTTAGTGTTCCCGCCTTGGAACGCTCAGGTCATGGGTTCGATTCCCCTGATGGCACTGAGGCAAAAGCTGTGCAGATCGATGACTGAGTCAAAGGACCTAAGGAGTTCAGCAGTGGAGGACCTGTGGAAATCGTTGACGGAGAAGCTGAAGAGTTCGGCAGCGGAGGACCTGTGGAAATGGATGACTGAGTCAAAGCACCTGTGGACGTCAGCGACTGAGTTGATGGAGGACCGGAAGAGTACGGCAGCGGAGGACCTTTGGAAGTCGGTCACGGAGAAGCTGAAGAGTTCGACAGCGGAGGAGCTGTGGAAATGGATGACTGAGTCAAAGCACCTGTGGACATCGGCGACTGAGTTGATAGAGGACTGGAAGAGTACGGCAGAGGAGGATCTGGGGAAATCGGTGACTGAGTCAAAGAACCTGGGGAGAGCTGTGACAGAGTTGGCAGAGGACCTCGAGTGAGGCGGGACAGGCTGGTGATGGAGTGTGAGGTTGGGGGCAGTAGAGGGCCTGTTGCTGCCTTTTCATAATTCAAAAAAAATATATATTTTTTTTTTTTTTTTTACTAACAGCCATCACTGCCAGCTGCAACACATCTGCCTAACTTCTGCTCAGCTGCCCATGCTCCGCAGGTCTCCTCTTTGTAGGGAGCTGTGGCAACCTCTCCTTCTTACCTTCTGTGGCATGTTCAGTGTGGGCAGATGCCATACTTTCACTCACCCGGTAGCTGCTCCTGTTGCTTCGTCTTACCTTTCTGCTTTGTCTTGTTAACTTCCACGACGACATCCACATCCGAGCAGGTAAGCTTTCAGTGCCTCAACGTCCAGCACGGGAAGCGAACCCACGACCCTTGCATTGCAAGGTGGCAACGCTAACCACTGTGCTATACGAGGAACTGAACAAAAGAAAGTGAAAGCATGGCCACGTGCTGTCCTGGCCCTAGGCCTTCAAGGCATTCACCCTTGTGGTCAGTTACGATGCCTTTTTACAAAATGATTCCAGGTTCGAGCCACAGCGGTATTCGGTAGGCTTGCCTTTTATGACAGGCGTTTTGTTGCCTCTCCTCATTTAGGCTCAAGTGACAACGAAAGAAAAAAAGATGTGGGGGGCAGGTGTGTGGAGTTTTCTCATCATTTAGTGAAAGGAAAAAACACACGAAAACGGTCAAGAGGCTTCACGGCCGAACCAGATACACGGCGGAAAACCCAGGCGTTTACGGTTTTCTCCCCATTTAGGCCCAAGTGACAAAAAAAGAAATAAAGTTAATAATAACAACAACAACACTCGCCTGCACAGATCCCAGGGCTAGAACTCATGACCAGGTGCTTGGAAGACAGCACAGCTGAGGTAGCGCCACGAGTGAGCTCACTAGGTGACCTCTGCCAGACAGGTGTGTGGGGTTTTCTCACCATTTAGGCATGGTCGGTTTTCTCACCATTTAGGCCCAAGTGGCCCCAAAAAGAAGTTCGAAATAACAAACTTCAAAAAGGACAAGGGCTAGAACTCCCAACCACGTAGTCGGGAGACGACACAGCTGAGGCAGCGCCACAGGAGAACTCGGCAGGCTTGTGTTTTCCCACAGGTGTTTTGTGCTTTCCCACATGTCAAAAGTAGGGGTGGGTTCTGTCACCAAATGCTTGGATAGCCCAGTGGTTAGTGTTCCCGCCTTGGAACGCTCAGGTCATGGGTTCGATTCCCCTGATGGCACTGAGGCAAAAGCTGTGCAGATCGATGACTGAGTCAAAGGACCTAAGGAGTTCAGCAGTGGAGGACCTGTGGAAATCGTTGACGGAGAAGCTGAAGAGTTCGGCAGCGGAGGACCTGTGGAAATGGATGACTGAGTCAAAGCACCTGTGGACGTCAGCGACTGAGTTGATGGAGGACCGGAAGAGTACGGCAGCGGAGGACCTGTGGAAGTCGGTGACGGAGAAGCTGAAGAGTTCGACAGCGGAGGAGCTGTGGAAATGGATGACTGAGTCAAAGCACCTGTGGACGTCGGCGACTGAGTTGATAGAGGACTGGAAGAGTACGGCAGCGGAGGATCTGGGGAAATCGGTGACTGAGTCAAAGGACCTGGGGAGAGCGGTGACAGAGTTGGCAGAGGACCTCGAGTGAGGCGGGACAGGCTGGTGATGGAGTGTGAGGTTGGGGGCAGTAGAGGGCCTGTTGCTGCCTTTTCATAATTCAAAAAAATATATACAAGACAAGACAAAGCACCTGGTCATGAGTTCTAGCCCTGGGTTCTGTTCGGGCGAGTGTTGTTATTATTAACTTTATTTCTTTTTTTGTCACTTGGGCCTAAATGGGGAGAAAACCGTAAACGCCTGGGTTTGCAAGCCTCTTGACCGTTTTCGTGTGTTTTTTCCTTTCACTAAATGATGAGAAAACTCCACACACCTGCCCCCCACATCTTTTTTTCTTTCGTTGTCACTTGAGCCTAAATGAGGAGAGACTTTTTTCTTTCGTTGTCACTTGAGCCTAAATGACACGAAAACACACGAAAACGGTCAAGAGGCTTGCAAACCCAGGCGTTTACGGTTTTCTCCCCATTTAGGCCCAAGTGACAAAAAAAGAAATAAAGTTAATAATAACAACACTCGCCCGAACAGAACCCAGGGCTAGAACTCATGACCAGGTGCTTTGTCTTGTTCAGCACGGGAAGCGAACCCACGACCCTTGCATTGCAAGGTGGCAACGCTAACCACTGTGCTATACGAGGAACTGAGCAAAAGAAAGGGAAAGCATGGCCACGTGCTGTCCTGGCCCTAGGCCTTAAAGGCATTCGCCCCCTTGTGGTCAGTTACGATGCCTTTTTACAAAATGATTCCAGGTTCGAGCCACAGCGGTATTCGGTAGGCTTGCCTTTTATGACAGGCGTTTTGTTGTCTCTCCTCATTTAGGCTCAAGTGACAACGAAAGAAAAAAAGATGTGGGGGGCAGGTGTGTGGAGTTTTCTCATCATTTAGTGAAAGGAAAAAACACACGAAAACGGTCAAGAGGCTTCACGGCCGAACCAGATACATGGCGGAAAACCCAGGCGTTTACGGTTTTCTCCCCATTTAGGCCCAAGTGACAAAAAAAGAAATAAAGTTAATAATAACAACAACAACACTCGCCTGCACAGATCCCAGGGCTAGAACTCATGACCAGGTGCTTGGAAGACAGCACAGCTGAGGTAGCGCCACGAGTGAGCTCACTAGGTGACCTCTGCCAGACAGGTGTGTGGGGTTTTCTCACCATTTAGGCATGGTCGGTTTTCTCACCATTTAGGCCCAAGTGGCCCCAAAAAGAAGTTCGAAATAACAAACTTCAAAAAGGACAAGGGCTAGAACTCCCAACCACGTAGTCGGGAGACGACACAGCTGAGGCAGCGCCACAGGAGAACTCGGCAGGCTTGTGTTTTCCCACAGGTGTTTTGTGCTTTCCCACATGTCAAAAGTAGGGGTGGGTTCTGTCACCAAATGCTTGGATAGCCCAGTGGTTAGTGTTCCCGCCTTGGAACGCTCAGGTCATGGGTTCGATTCCCCTGATGGCACTGAGGCAAAAGCTGTGCAGATCGATGACTGAGTCAAAGGACCTAAGGAGTTCAGCAGTGGAGGACCTGTGGAAATCGTTGACGGAGAAGCTGAAGAGTTCGGCAGCGGAGGACCTGTGGAAATGGATGACTGAGTCAAAGCACCTGTGGACGTCAGCGACTGAGTTGATGGAGGACCGGAAGAGTACGGCAGCGGAGGACCTTTGGAAGTCGGTCACGGAGAAGCTGAAGAGTTCGACAGCGGAGGAGCTGTGGAAATGGATGACTGAGTCAAAGCACCTGTGGACATCGGCGACTGAGTTGATAGAGGACTGGAAGAGTACGGCAGCGGAGGATCTGGGGAAATCGGTGACTGAGTCAAAGGACCTGGGGAGAGCGGTGACAGAGTTGGCAGAGGACCTCGAGTGAGGCGGGACAGGCTGGTGATGGAGTGTGAGGTTGGGGGCAGTAGAGGGCCTGTTGCTGCCTTTTCATAATTCAAAAAAAATATATATATTTTTTTTTTTTTACTAACAGCCATCACTGCCAGCTGCAACACATCTGCCTAACTTCTGCTCAGCTGCCCATGCTCCGCAGGTCTCCTCTTTGTAGGGAGCTGTGGCAACCTCTCCTTCTTACCTTCTGTGGCATGCTCAGGCTGGCAGATGCCCACAGCACTCCACATTTCCTCTCACCTGGTGGCTGCTCCAACCTCAACACTCCAACCTCTCCTTCTTACCTTCTGTGGCATGTTCAGTGTGGGCAGATGCCATACTTTCACTCACCCGGTAGCTGCTCCTGTTGCTTCGTCTTACCTTTCTGCTTTGTCTTGTTAACTTCCACGACGACATCCACATCCGAGCAGGTAAGCTTTCAGTGCCTCAACGTCCAGCACGGGAAGCGAACCCACGACCCTTGCATTGCAAGGTGGCGACTCTAACCACTGTGCTATACGAGGAACTGAACAAAAGAAAGTGAAAGCATGGCCACGTGCTGTCCTGGCCCTAGGCCTTCAAGGCATTCGCCCTTGTGGTCAGTTACGATGCCTTTTTACAAAATGATTCCAGGTTCGAGCCACAGCGGTATTCGGTAGGCTTGCCTTTTATGACAGGCGTTTTGTTGTCTCTCCTCATTTAGGCTCAAGTGACAACGAAAGAAAAAAAGATGTGGGGGGCAGGTGTGTGGAGTTTTCTCATCATTTAGTGAAAGGAAAAAACACACGAAAACGGTCAAGAGGCTTGCAAACCCAGGCGTTTACGGTTTTCTCCCCATTTAGGCCCAAGTGACAAAAAAAGAAATAAAGTTAATAATAACAACACTCGCCCGAACAGAACCCAGGGCTAGAACTCATGACCAGGTGCTTTGTCTTGTTCACTTCCACGACGACATCCACATCCGAGCAGGTAAGCTTTCAGGTAAGCCTCAACGTCCAGCACGGGAAGCGAACCCTTGTGTTTTCCCACAGGTGTTTTGTGCTTTCCCACATGTCAAAAGTAGGGGTGGGTTCTGTCACCAAATGCTTGGATAGCCCAGTGGTTAGTGTTCCCGCCTTGGAACGCTCAGGTCATGGGTTCGATTCCCCTGATGGCACTGAGGCAAAAGCTGTGCAGATCGATGACTGAGTCAAAGGACCTAAGGAGTTCAGCAGTGGAGGACCTGTGGAAATCGTTGACGGAGAAGCTATAGAGTTCGGCAGCGGAGGACCTGTGGAAATGGATGACTGAGTCAAAGCACCTGTGGACGTCAGCGACTGAGTTGATGGAGGACCGGAAGAGTACGGCAGCGGAGGACCTGTGGAAGTCGGTGATGGAGAAGCTGAAGAGTTCGACAGCGGAGGAGCTGGGGAAATGGATGACTGAGTCAAAGCCCCTGTGGACGTCGGCGACTGAGTTGATAGAGGACTGGAAGAGTACGGCAGCGGAGGATCTGGGGAAATCGGTGACTGAGTCAAAGGACCTGGGGAGAGCGGTGACAGAGTTGGCAGAGGACCTCGAGTGAGGCGGGACAGGCTGGTGATGGAGTGTGAGGTTGGGGGCAGTAGAGGGCCTGTTGCTGCCTTTTCATAATTCAAAAAAAAAATATATATTTTTTTTACTAACAGCCATCACTGCCAGCTGCAACACATCTGCCTAACTTCTGCTCAGCTGCCCATGCTCCGCAGGTCTCCTCTTTGTAGGGAGCTGTGGCAACCTCTCCTTCTTACCTTCTGTGGCATGCTCAGGCTGGCAGATGCCCACAGTACTCCACATTTCCTCTCACCTGGTGGCTGCTCCAACCTCAACACTCCAACCTCTCCTTCTTACCTTCTGTGGCATGTTCAGTGTGGGCAGATGCCATACTTTCACTCACCCGGTAGCTGCTCCTGTTGCTTCGTCTTACCTTTCTGCTTTGTCTTGTTAACTTCCACGACGACATCCACATCCGAGCAGGTAAGCTTTCAGTGCCTCAACGTCCAGCACGGGAAGCGAACCCACGACCCTTGCATTGCAAGGTGGCGACTCTAACCACTGTGCTATACGAGGAACTGAACAAAAGAAAGTGAAAGCATGGCCACGTGCTGTCCTGGCCCTAGGCCTTCAAGGCATTCGCCCTTGTGGTCAGTTACGATGCCTTTTTACAAAATGATTCCAGGTTCGAGCCACAGCGGTATTCGGTAGGCTTGCCTTTTATGACAGGCGTTTTGTTGTCTCTCCTCATTTAGGCTCAAGTGACAACGAAAGAAAAAAAGATGTGGGGGGCAGGTGTGTGGAGTTTTCTCATCATTTAGTGAAAGGAAAAAACACACGAAAACGGTCAAGAGGCTTGCAAACCCAGGCGTTTACGGTTTTCTCCCCATTTAGGCCCAAGTGACAAAAAAAGAAATAAAGTTAATAATAACAACACTCGCCCGAACAGAACCCAGGGCTAGAACTCATGACCAGGTGCTTTGTCTTGTTCAGCACGGGAAGCGAACCCACGACCCTTGCATTGCAAGGTGGCAACGCTAACCACTGTGCTATACGAGGAACTGAGCAAAAGAAAGTGAAAGCATGGCCACGTGCTGTCCTGGCCCTAGGCCTTAAAGGCATTCGCCCTTGTGGTCAGTTACGATGCCTTTTTACAAAATGATTCCAGGTTCGAGCCACAGCGGTATTCGGTAGGCTTGCCTTTTATGACAGGCGTTTTGTTGTCTCTCCTCATTTAGGCTCAAGTGACAACGAAAGAAAAAAAGATGTGGGGGGCAGGTGTGTGGAGTTTTCTCATCATTTAGTGAAAGGAAAAAACACACGAAAACGGTCAAGAGGCTTCACGGCCGAACCAGATACACGGCGGAAAACCCAGGCGTTTACGGTTTTCTCCCCATTTAGGCCCAAGTGACAAAAAAAGAAATAAAGTTAATAATAACAACAACAACACTCGCCTGCACAGATCCCAGGGCTAGAACTCATGACCAGGTGCTTGGAAGACAGCACAGCTGAGGTAGCGCCACGAGTGAGCTCACTAGGTGTCCTCTGCCAGACAGGTGTGTGGGGTTTTCTCACCATTTAGGCATGGTCGGTTTTCTCACCATTTAGGCCCAAGTGGCCCCAAAAAGAAGTTCGAAATAACAAACTTCAAAAAGGACAAGGGCTAGAACTCCCAACCACGTAGTCGGGAGACGACACAGCTGAGGCAGCGCCACAGGAGAACTCGGCAGGCTTGTGTTTTCCCACAGGTGTTTTGTGCTTTCCCACATGTCAAAAGTAGGGGTGGGTTCTGTCACCAAATGCTTGGATAGCCCAGTGGTTAGTGTTCCCGCCTTGGAACGCTCAGGTCATGGGTTCGATTCCCCTGATGGCACTGAGGCAAAAGCTGTGCAGATCGATGACTGAGTCAAAGGACCTAAGGAGTTCAGCAGTGGAGGACCTGTGGAAATCGTTGACGGAGAAGCTGAAGAGTTCGGCAGCGGAGGACCTGTGGAAATGGATGACTGAGTCAAAGCACCTGTGGACGTCAGCGACTGAGTTGATGGAGGACCGGAAGAGTACGGCAGCGGAGGACCTGTGGAAGTCGGTGACGGAGAAGCTGAAGAGTTCGACAGCGGAGGAGCTGTGGAAATGGATGACTGAGTCAAAGCACCTGTGGACGTCGGCGACTGAGTTGATAGAGGACTGGAAGAGTACGGCAGCGGAGGATCTGGGGAAATCGGTGACTGAGTCAAAGGACCTGGGGAGAGCGGTGACAGAGTTGGCAGAGGACCTCGAGTGAGGCGGGACAGGCTGGTGATGGAGTGTGAGGTTGGGGGCAGTAGAGGGCCTGTTGCTGCCTTTTCATAATTCAAAAAAATATATATATTTTTTTTTTTTTACTAACAGCCATCACTGCCAGCTGCAACACATCTGCCTAACTTCTGCTCAGCTGCCCATGCTCCGCAGGTCTCCTCTTTGTAGGGAGCTGTGGCAACCTCTCCTTCTTACCTTCTGTGGCATGCTCAGGCTGGCAGATGCCCACAGCACTCCACATTTCCTCTCACCTGGTGGCTGCTCCAACCTCAACCTCTCCTTCTTACCTTCTGTGGCATGTTCAGTGTGGGCAGATGCCATACTTTCACTCACCCGGTAGCTGCTCCTGTTGCTTCGTCTTACCTTTCTGCTTTGTCTTGTTAACTTCCACGACGACATCCACATCCGAGCAGGTAAGCTTTCAGTGCCTCAACGTCCAGCACGGGAAGCGAACCCACGACCCTTGCATTGCAAGGTGGCGACTCTAACCACTGTGCTATACGAGGAACTGAACAAAAGAAAGTGAAAGCATGGCCACGTGCTGTCCTGGCCCTAGGCCTTCAAGGCATTCGCCCTTGTGGTCAGTTACGATGCCTTTTTACAAAATGATTCCAGGTTCGAGCCACAGCGGTATTCGGTAGGCTTGCCTTTTATGACAGGCGTTTTGTTGTCTCTCCTCATTTAGGCTCAAGTGACAACGAAAGAAAAAAAGATGTGGGGGGCAGGTGTGTGGAGTTTTCTCATCATTTAGTGAAAGGAAAAAACACACGAAAACGGTCAAGAGGCTTCACGGCCGAACCAGATACACGGCGGAAAACCCAGGCGTTTACGGTTTTCTCCCCATTTAGGCCCAAGTGACAAAAAAAGAAATAAAGTTAATAATAACAACAACAACACTCGCCTGCACAGATCCCAGGGCTAGAACTCATGACCAGGTGCTTGGAAGACAGCACAGCTGAGGTAGCGCCACGAGTGAGCTCACTAGGTGACCTCTGCCAGACAGGTGTGTGGGGTTTTCTCACCATTTAGGCATGGTCGGTTTTCTCACCATTTAGGCCCAAGTGGCCCCAAAAAGAAGTTCGAAATAACAAACTTCAAAAAGGACAAGGGCTAGAACTCCCAACCACGTAGTCGGGAGACGACACAGCTGAGGCAGCGCCACAGGAGAACTCGGCAGGCTTGTGTTTTCCCACAGGTGTTTTGTGCTTTCCCACATGTCAAAAGTAGGGGTGGGTTCTGTCACCAAATGCTTGGATAGCCCAGTGGTTAGTGTTCCCGCCTTGGAACGCTCAGGTCATGGGTTCGATTCCCCTGATGGCACTGAGGCAAAAGCTGTGCAGATCGATGACTGAGTCAAAGGACCTAAGGAGTTCAGCAGTGGAGGACCTGTGGAAATCGTTGACGGAGAAGCTGAAGAGTTCGGCAGCGGAGGACCTGTGGAAATGGATGACTGAGTCAAAGCACCTGTGGACGTCAGCGACTGAGTTGATGGAGGACCGGAAGAGTACGGCAGCGGAGGACCTGTGGAAGTCGGTGACGGAGAAGCTGAAGAGTTCGACAGCGGAGGAGCTGTGGAAATGGATGACTGAGTCAAAGCACCTGTGGACGTCGGCGACTGAGTTGATAGAGGACTGGAAGAGTACGGCAGCGGAGGATCTGGGGAAATCGGTGACTGAGTCAAAGGACCTGGGGAGAGCGGTGACAGAGTTGGCAGAGGACCTCGAGTGAGGCGGGACAGGCTGGTGATGGAGTGTGAGGTTGGGGGCAGTAGAGGGCCTGTTGCTGCCTTTTCATAATTCAAAAAAATATATACAAGACAAGACAAAGCACCTGGTCATGAGTTCTAGCCCTGGGTTCTGTTCGGGCGAGTGTTGTTATTATTAACTTTATTTCTTTTTTTGTCACTTGGGCCTAAATGGGGAGAAAACCGTAAACGCCTGGGTTTGCAAGCCTCTTGACCGTTTTCGTGTGTTTTTTCCTTTCACTAAATGATGAGAAAACTCCACACACCTGCCCCCCACATCTTTTTTTCTTTCGTTGTCACTTGAGCCTAAATGAGGAGAGACTTTTTTCTTTCGTTGTCACTTGAGCCTAAATGACACGAAAACACACGAAAACGGTCAAGAGGCTTGCAAACCCAGGCGTTTACGGTTTTCTCCCCATTTAGGCCCAAGTGACAAAAAAAGAAATAAAGTTAATAATAACAACACTCGCCCGAACAGAACCCAGGGCTAGAACTCATGACCAGGTGCTTTGTCTTGTTCAGCACGGGAAGCGAACCCACGACCCTTGCATTGCAAGGTGGCAACGCTAACCACTGTGCTATACGAGGAACTGAGCAAAAGAAAGTGAAAGCATGGCCACGTGCTGTCCTGGCCCTAGGCCTTAAAGGCATTCGCCCTTGTGGTCAGTTACGATGCCTTTTTACAAAATGATTCCAGGTTCGAGCCACAGCGGTATTCGGTAGGCTTGCCTTTTATGACAGGCGTTTTGTTGTCTCTCCTCATTTAGGCTCAAGTGACAACGAAAGAAAAAAAGATGTGGGGGGCAGGTGTGTGGAGTTTTCTCATCATTTAGTGAAAGGAAAAAACACACGAAAACGGTCAAGAGGCTTCACGGCCGAACCAGATACACGGCGGAAAACCCTGTGGACATCGGCGACTGAGTTGATAGAGGACTGGAAGAGTACGGCAGAGGAGGATCTGGGGAAATCGGTGACTGAGTCAAAGGACCTGGGGAGAGCGGTGACAGAGTTGGCAGAGGACCTCGAGTGAGGCGGGACAGGCTGGTGATGGAGTGTGAGGTTGGGGGCAGTAGAGGGCCTGTTGCTGCCTTTTCATAATTCAAAAAAAATATATATATTTTTTTTTTTTACTAACAGCCATCACTGCCAGCTGCAACACATCTGCCTAACTTCTGCTCAGCTGCCCATGCTCCGCAGGTCTCCTCTTTGTAGGGAGCTGTGGCAACCTCTCCTTCTTACCTTCTGTGGCATGCTCAGGCTGGCAGATGCCCACAGCACTCCACATTTCCTCTCACCTGGTGGCTGCTCCAACCTCAACACTCCAACCTCTCCTTCTTACCTTCTGTGGCATGTTCAGTGTGGGCAGATGCCATACTTTCACTCACCCGGTAGCTGCTCCTGTTGCTTCGTCTTACCTTTCTGCTTTGTCTTGTTAACTTCCACGACGACATCCACATCCGAGCAGGTAAGCTTTCAGTGCCTCAACGTCCAGCACGGGAAGCGAACCCACGACCCTTGCATTGCAAGGTGGCGACTCTAACCACTGTGCTATACGAGGAACTGAACAAAAGAAAGTGAAAGCATGGCCACGTGCTGTCCTGGCCCTAGGCCTTCAAGGCATTCGCCCTTGTGGTCAGTTACGATGCCTTTTTACAAAATGATTCCAGGTTCGAGCCACAGCGGTATTCGGTAGGCTTGCCTTTTATGACAGGCGTTTTGTTGTCTCTCCTCATTTAGGCTCAAGTGACAACGAAAGAAAAAAAGATGTGGGGGGCAGGTGTGTGGAGTTTTCTCATCATTTAGTGAAAGGAAAAAACACACGAAAACGGTCAAGAGGCTTGCAAACCCAGGCGTTTACGGTTTTCTCCCCATTTAGGCCCAAGTGACAAAAAAAGAAATAAAGTTAATAATAACAACACTCGCCCGAACAGAACCCAGGGCTAGAACTCATGACCAGGTGCTTTGTCTTGTTCACTTCCACGACGACATCCACATCCGAGCAGGTAAGCTTTCAGGTAAGCCTCAACGTCCAGCACGGGAAGCGAACCCTTGTGTTTTCCCACAGGTGTTTTGTGCTTTCCCACATGTCAAAAGTAGGGGTGGGTTCTGTCACCAAATGCTTGGATAGCCCAGTGGTTAGTGTTCCCGCCTTGGAACGCTCAGGTCATGGGTTCGATTCCCCTGATGGCACTGAGGCAAAAGCTGTGCAGATCGATGACTGAGTCAAAGGACCTAAGGAGTTCAGCAGTGGAGGACCTGTGGAAATCGTTGACGGAGAAGCTGAAGAGTTCGGCAGCGGAGGACCTGTGGAAATGGATGACTGAGTCAAAGCACCTGTGGACGTCAGCGACTGAGTTGATGGAGGACCGGAAGAGTACGGCAGCGGAGGACCTTTGGAAGTCGGTCACGGAGAAGCTGAAGAGTTCGACAGCGGAGGAGCTGTGGAAATGGATGACTGAGTCAAAGCACCTGTGGACATCGGCGACTGAGTTGATAGAGGACTGGAAGAGTACGGCAGAGGAGGATCTGGGGAAATCGGTGACTGAGTCAAAGGACCTGGGGAGAGCGGTGACAGAGTTGGCAGAGGACCTCGAGTGAGGCGGGACAGGCTGGTGATGGAGTGTGAGGTTGGGGGCAGTAGAGGGCCTGTTGCTGCCTTTTCATAATTCAAAAAAAATATATATATTTTTTTTTTTTTTACTAACAGCCATCACTGCCAGCTGCAACACATCTGCCTAACTTCTGCTCAGCTGCCCATGCTCCGCAGGTCTCCTCTTTGTAGGGAGCTGTGGCAACCTCTCCTTCTTACCTTCTGTGGCATGCTCAGGCTGGCAGATGCCCACAGCACTCCACATTTCCTCTCACCTGGTGGCTGCTCCAACCTCAACACTCCAACCTCTCCTTCTTACCTTCTGTGGCATGTTCAGTGTGGGCAGATGCCATACTTTCACTCACCCGGTAGCTGCTCCTGTTGCTTCGTCTTACCTTTCTGCTTTGTCTTGTTAACTTCCACGACGACATCCACATCCGAGCAGGTAAGCTTTCAGTGCCTCAACGTCCAGCACGGGAAGCGAACCCACGACCCTTGCATTGCAAGGTGGCAACGCTAACCACTGTGCTATACGAGGAACTGAACAAAAGAAAGTGAAAGCATGGCCACGTGCTGTCCTGGCCCTAGGCCTTCAAGGCATTCACCCTTGTGGTCAGTTACGATGCCTTTTTACAAAATGATTCCAGGTTCGAGCCACAGCGGTATTCGGTAGGCTTGCCTTTTATGACAGGCGTTTTGTTGCCTCTCCTCATTTAGGCTCAAGTGACAACGAAAGAAAAAAAGATGTGGGGGGCAGGTGTGTGGAGTTTTCTCATCATTTAGTGAAAGGAAAAAACACACGAAAACGGTCAAGAGGCTTCACGGCCGAACCAGATACACGGCGGAAAACCCAGGCGTTTACGGTTTTCTCCCCATTTAGGCCCAAGTGACAAAAAAAGAAATAAAGTTAATAATAACAACAACAACACTCGCCTGCACAGATCCCAGGGCTAGAACTCATGACCAGGTGCTTGGAAGACAGCACAGCTGAGGTAGCGCCACGAGTGAGCTCACTAGGTGACCTCTGCCAGACAGGTGTGTGGGGTTTTCTCACCATTTAGGCATGGTCGGTTTTCTCACCATTTAGGCCCAAGTGGCCCCAAAAAGAAGTTCGAAATAACAAACTTCAAAAAGGACAAGGGCTAGAACTCCCAACCACGTAGTCGGGAGACGACACAGCTGAGGCAGCGCCACAGGAGAACTCGGCAGGCTTGTGTTTTCCCACAGGTGTTTTGTGCTTTCCCACATGTCAAAAGTAGGGGTGGGTTCTGTCACCAAATGCTTGGATAGCCCAGTGGTTAGTGTTCCCGCCTTGGAACGCTCAGGTCATGGGTTCGATTCCCCTGATGGCACTGAGGCAAAAGCTGTGCAGATCGATGACTGAGTCAAAGGACCTAAGGAGTTCAGCAGTGGAGGACCTGTGGAAATCGTTGACGGAGAAGCTGAAGAGTTCGGCAGCGGAGGACCTGTGGAAATGGATGACTGAGTCAAAGCACCTGTGGACGTCAGCGACTGAGTTGATGGAGGACCGGAAGAGTACGGCAGCGGAGGACCTGTGGAAGTCGGTGACGGAGAAGCTGAAGAGTTCGACAGCGGAGGAGCTGTGGAAATGGATGACTGAGTCAAAGCACCTGTGGACGTCGGCGACTGAGTTGATAGAGGACTGGAAGAGTACGGCAGCGGAGGATCTGGGGAAATCGGTGACTGAGTCAAAGGACCTGGGGAGAGCGGTGACAGAGTTGGCAGAGGACCTCGAGTGAGGCGGGACAGGCTGGTGATGGAGTGTGAGGTTGGGGGCAGTAGAGGGCCTGTTGCTGCCTTTTCATAATTCAAAAAAATATATACAAGACAAGACAAAGCACCTGGTCATGAGTTCTAGCCCTGGGTTCTGTTCGGGCGAGTGTTGTTATTATTAACTTTATTTCTTTTTTTGTCACTTGGGCCTAAATGGGGAGAAAACCGTAAACGCCTGGGTTTGCAAGCCTCTTGAAAGTTTTCGTGTGTTTTTTCCTTTCACTAAATGATGAGAAAACTCCACACACCTGCCCCCCACATCTTTTTTTCTTTCGTTGTCACTTGAGCCTAAATGAGGAGAGACTTTTTTCTTTCGTTGTCACTTGAGCCTAAATGACACGAAAACACACGAAAACGGTCAAGAGGCTTGCAAACCCAGGCGTTTACGGTTTTCTCCCCATTTAGGCCCAAGTGACAAAAAAAGAAATAAAGTTAATAATAACAACACTCGCCCGAACAGAACCCAGGGCTAGAACTCATGACCAGGTGCTTTGTCTTGTTCAGCACGGGAAGCGAACCCACGACCCTTGCATTGCAAGGTGGCAACGCTAACCACTGTGCTATACGAGGAACTGAGCAAAAGAAAGTGAAAGCATGGCCACGTGCTGTCCTGGCCCTAGGCCTTAAAGGCATTCGCCCTTGTGGTCAGTTACGATGCCTTTTTACAAAATGATTCCAGGTTCGAGCCACAGCGGTATTCGGTAGGCTTGCCTTTTATGACAGGCGTTTTGTTGTCTCTCCTCATTTAGGCTCAAGTGACAACGAAAGAAAAAAAGATGTGGGGGGCAGGTGTGTGGAGTTTTCTCATCATTTAGTGAAAGGAAAAAACACACGAAAACGGTCAAGAGGCTTCACGGCCGAACCAGATACACGGCGGAAAACCCAGGCGTTTACGGTTTTCTCCCCATTTAGGCCCAAGTGACAAAAAAAGAAATAAAGTTAATAATAACAACAACAACACTCGCCTGCACAGATCCCAGGGCTAGAACTCATGACCAGGTGCTTGGAAGACAGCACAGCTGAGGTAGCGCCACGAGTGAGCTCACTAGGTGTCCTCTGCCAGACAGGTGTGTGGGGTTTTCTCACCATTTAGGCATGGTCGGTTTTCTCACCATTTAGGCCCAAGTGGCCCCAAAAAGAAGTTCGAAATAACAAACTTCAAAAAGGACAAGGGCTAGAACTCCCAACCACGTAGTCGGGAGACGACACAGCTGAGGCAGCGCCACAGGAGAACTCGGCAGGCTTGTGTTTTCCCACAGGTGTTTTGTGCTTTCCCACATGTCAAAAGTAGGGGTGGGTTCTGTCACCAAATGCTTGGATAGCCCAGTGGTTAGTGTTCCCGCCTTGGAACGCTCAGGTCATGGGTTCGATTCCCCTGATGGCACTGAGGCAAAAGCTGTGCAGATCGATGACTGAGTCAAAGGACCTAAGGAGTTCAGCAGTGGAGGACCTGTGGAAATCGTTGACGGAGAAGCTGAAGAGTTCGGCAGCGGAGGACCTGTGGAAATGGATGACTGAGTCAAAGCACCTGTGGACGTCAGCGACTGAGTTGATGGAGGACCGGAAGAGTACGGCAGCGGAGGACCTGTGGAAGTCGGTGACGGAGAAGCTGAAGAGTTCGACAGCGGAGGAGCTGTGGAAATGGATGACTGAGTCAAAGCACCTGTGGACGTCGGCGACTGAGTTGATAGAGGACTGGAAGAGTACGGCAGCGGAGGATCTGGGGAAATCGGTGACTGAGTCAAAGGACCTGGGGAGAGCGGTGACAGAGTTGGCAGAGGACCTCGAGTGAGGCGGGACAGGCTGGTGATGGAGTGTGAGGTTGGGGGCAGTAGAGGGCCTGTTGCTGCCTTTTCATAATTCAAAAAAATATATATATTTTTTTTTTTTTACTAACAGCCATCACTGCCAGCTGCAACACATCTGCCTAACTTCTGCTCAGCTGCCCATGCTCCGCAGGTCTCCTCTTTGTAGGGAGCTGTGGCAACCTCTCCTTCTTACCTTCTGTGGCATGCTCAGGCTGGCAGATGCCCACAGCACTCCACATTTCCTCTCACCTGGTGGCTGCTCCAACCTCAACACTCCAACCTCTCCTTCTTACCTTCTGTGGCATGTTCAGTGTGGGCAGATGCCATACTTTCACTCACCCGGTAGCTGCTCCTGTTGCTTCGTCTTACCTTTCTGCTTTGTCTTGTTAACTTCCACGACGACATCCACATCCGAGCAGGTAAGCTTTCAGTGCCTCAACGTCCAGCACGGGAAGCGAACCCACGACCCTTGCATTGCAAGGTGGCGACTCTAACCACTGTGCTATACGAGGAACTGAACAAAAGAAAGTGAAAGCATGGCCACGTGCTGTCCTGGCCCTAGGCCTTCAAGGCATTCGCCCTTGTGGTCAGTTACGATGCCTTTTTACAAAATGATTCCAGGTTCGAGCCACAGCGGTATTCGGTAGGCTTGCCTTTTATGACAGGCGTTTTGTTGTCTCTCCTCATTTAGGCTCAAGTGACAACGAAAGAAAAAAAGATGTGGGGGGCAGGTGTGTGGAGTTTTCTCATCATTTAGTGAAAGGAAAAAACACACGAAAACGGTCAAGAGGCTTGCAAACCCAGGCGTTTACGGTTTTCTCCCCATTTAGGCCCAAGTGACAAAAAAAGAAATAAAGTTAATAATAACAACACTCGCCCGAACAGAACCCAGGGCTAGAACTCATGACCAGGTGCTTTGTCTTGTTCACTTCCACGACGACATCCACATCCGAGCAGGTAAGCTTTCAGGTAAGCCTCAACGTCCAGCACGGGAAGCGAACCCTTGTGTTTTCCCACAGGTGTTTTGTGCTTTCCCACATGTCAAAAGTAGGGGTGGGTTCTGTCACCAAATGCTTGGATAGCCCAGTGGTTAGTGTTCCCGCCTTGGAACGCTCAGGTCATGGGTTCGATTCCCCTGATGGCACTGAGGCAAAAGCTGTGCAGATCGATGACTGAGTCAAAGGACCTAAGGAGTTCAGCAGTGGAGGACCTGTGGAAATCGTTGACGGAGAAGCTATAGAGTTCGGCAGCGGAGGACCTGTGGAAATGGATGACTGAGTCAAAGCACCTGTGGACGTCAGTGACTGAGTTGATGGAGGACCGGAAGAGTACGGCAGCGGAGGACCTGTGGAAGTCGGTGATGGAGAAGCTGAAGAGTTCGACAGCGGAGGAGCTGTGGAAATGGATGACTGAGTCAAAGCACCTGTGGACATCGGCGACTGAGTTGATAGAGGACTGGAAGAGTACGGCAGAGGAGGATCTGGGGAAATCGGTGACTGAGTCAAAGGACCTGGGGAGAGCGGTGACAGAGTTGGCAGAGGACCTCGAGTGAGGCGGGACAGGCTGGTGATGGAGTGTGAGGTTGGGGGCAGTAGAGGGCCTGTTGCTGCCTTTTCATAATTCAAAAAAAATATATATATTTTTTTTTTTTTTACTAACAGCCATCACTGCCAGCTGCAACACATCTGCCTAACTTCTGCTCAGCTGCCCATGCTCCGCAGGTCTCCTCTTTGTAGGGAGCTGTGGCAACCTCTCCTTCTTACCTTCTGTGGCATGCTCAGGCTGGCAGATGCCCACAGCACTCCACATTTCCTCTCACCTGGTGGCTGCTCCAACCTCAACACTCCAACCTCTCCTTCTTACCTTCTGTGGCATGTTCAGTGTGGGCAGATGCCATACTTTCACTCACCCGGTAGCTGCTCCTGTTGCTTCGTCTTACCTTTCTGCTTTGTCTTGTTAACTTCCACGACGACATCCACATCCGAGCAGGTAAGCTTTCAGTGCCTCAACGTCCAGCACGGGAAGCGAACCCACGACCCTTGCATTGCAAGGTGGCAACGCTAACCACTGTGCTATACGAGGAACTGAACAAAAGAAAGTGAAAGCATGGCCACGTGCTGTCCTGGCCCTAGGCCTTCAAGGCATTCACCCTTGTGGTCAGTTACGATGCCTTTTTACAAAATGATTCCAGGTTCGAGCCACAGCGGTATTCGGTAGGCTTGCCTTTTATGACAGGCGTTTTGTTGCCTCTCCTCATTTAGGCTCAAGTGACAACGAAAGAAAAAAAGATGTGGGGGGCAGGTGTGTGGAGTTTTCTCATCATTTAGTGAAAGGAAAAAACACACGAAAACGGTCAAGAGGCTTCACGGCCGAACCAGATACACGGCGGAAAACCCAGGCGTTTACGGTTTTCTCCCCATTTAGGCCCAAGTGACAAAAAAAGAAATAAAGTTAATAATAACAACAACAACACTCGCCTGCACAGATCCCAGGGCTAGAACTCATGACCAGGTGCTTGGAAGACAGCACAGCTGAGGTAGCGCCACGAGTGAGCTCACTAGGTGACCTCTGCCAGACAGGTGTGTGGGGTTTTCTCACCATTTAGGCATGGTCGGTTTTCTCACCATTTAGGCCCAAGTGGCCCCAAAAAGAAGTTCGAAATAACAAACTTCAAAAAGGACAAGGGCTAGAACTCCCAACCACGTAGTCGGGAGACGACACAGCTGAGGCAGCGCCACAGGAGAACTCGGCAGGCTTGTGTTTTCCCACAGGTGTTTTGTGCTTTCCCACATGTCAAAAGTAGGGGTGGGTTCTGTCACCAAATGCTTGGATAGCCCAGTGGTTAGTGTTCCCGCCTTGGAACGCTCAGGTCATGGGTTCGATTCCCCTGATGGCACTGAGGCAAAAGCTGTGCAGATCGATGACTGAGTCAAAGGACCTAAGGAGTTCAGCAGTGGAGGACCTGTGGAAATCGTTGACGGAGAAGCTGAAGAGTTCGGCAGCGGAGGACCTGTGGAAATGGATGACTGAGTCAAAGCACCTGTGGACGTCAGCGACTGAGTTGATGGAGGACCGGAAGAGTACGGCAGCGGAGGACCTGTGGAAGTCGGTGACGGAGAAGCTGAAGAGTTCGACAGCGGAGGAGCTGTGGAAATGGATGACTGAGTCAAAGCACCTGTGGACATCGGCGACTGAGTTGATAGAGGACTGGAAGAGTACGGCAGAGGAGGATCTGGGGAAATCGGTGACTGAGTCAAAGGACCTGGGGAGAGCGGTGACAGAGTTGGCAGAGGACCTCGAGTGAGGCGGGACAGGCTGGTGATGGAGTGTGAGGTTGGGGGCAGTAGAGGGCCTGTTGCTGCCTTTTCATAATTCAAAAAAATATATACAAGACAAGACAAAGCACCTGGTCATGAGTTCTAGCCCTGGGTTCTGTTCGGGCGAGTGTTGTTATTATTAACTTTATTTCTTTTTTTGTCACTTGGGCCTAAATGGGGAGAAAACCGTAAACGCCTGGGTTTGCAAGCCTCTTGAAAGTTTTCGTGTGTTTTTTCCTTTCACTAAATGATGAGAAAACTCCACACACCTGCCCCCCACATCTTTTTTTCTTTCGTTGTCACTTGAGCCTAAATGAGGAGAGACTTTTTTCTTTCGTTGTCACTTGAGCCTAAATGACACGAAAACACACGAAAACGGTCAAGAGGCTTGCAAACCCAGGCGTTTACGGTTTTCTCCCCATTTAGGCCCAAGTGACAAAAAAAGAAATAAAGTTAATAATAACAACACTCGCCCGAACAGAACCCAGGGCTAGAACTCATGACCAGGTGCTTTGTCTTGTTCAGCACGGGAAGCGAACCCACGACCCTTGCATTGCAAGGTGGCAACGCTAACCACTGTGCTATACGAGGAACTGAGCAAAAGAAAGTGAAAGCATGGCCACGTGCTGTCCTGGCCCTAGGCCTTAAAGGCATTCGCCCTTGTGGTCAGTTACGATGCCTTTTTACAAAATGATTCCAGGTTCGAGCCACAGCGGTATTCGGTAGGCTTGCCTTTTATGACAGGCGTTTTGTTGTCTCTCCTCATTTAGGCTCAAGTGACAACGAAAGAAAAAAAGATGTGGGGGGCAGGTGTGTGGAGTTTTCTCATCATTTAGTGAAAGGAAAAAACACACGAAAACGGTCAAGAGGCTTCACGGCCGAACCAGATACACGGCGGAAAACCCAGGCGTTTACGGTTTTCTCCCCATTTAGGCCCAAGTGACAAAAAAAGAAATAAAGTTAATAATAACAACAACAACACTCGCCTGCACAGATCCCAGGGCTAGAACTCATGACCAGGTGCTTGGAAGACAGCACAGCTGAGGTAGCGCCACGAGTGAGCTCACTAGGTGTCCTCTGCCAGACAGGTGTGTGGGGTTTTCTCACCATTTAGGCATGGTCGGTTTTCTCACCATTTAGGCCCAAGTGGCCCCAAAAAGAAGTTCGAAATAACAAACTTCAAAAAGGACAAGGGCTAGAACTCCCAACCACGTAGTCGGGAGACGACACAGCTGAGGCAGCGCCACAGGAGAACTCGGCAGGCTTGTGTTTTCCCACAGGTGTTTTGTGCTTTCCCACATGTCAAAAGTAGGGGTGGGTTCTGTCACCAAATGCTTGGATAGCCCAGTGGTTAGTGTTCCCGCCTTGGAACGCTCAGGTCATGGGTTCGATTCCCCTGATGGCACTGAGGCAAAAGCTGTGCAGATCGATGACTGAGTCAAAGGACCTAAGGAGTTCAGCAGTGGAGGACCTGTGGAAATCGTTGACGGAGAAGCTGAAGAGTTCGGCAGCGGAGGACCTGTGGAAATGGATGACTGAGTCAAAGCACCTGTGGACGTCAGCGACTGAGTTGATGGAGGACCGGAAGAGTACGGCAGCGGAGGACCTGTGGAAGTCGGTGACGGAGAAGCTGAAGAGTTCGACAGCGGAGGAGCTGTGGAAATGGATGACTGAGTCAAAGCACCTGTGGACATCGGCGACTGAGTTGATAGAGGACTGGAAGAGTACGGCAGAGGAGGATCTGGGGAAATCGGTGACTGAGTCAAAGGACCTGGGGAGAGCGGTGACAGAGTTGGCAGAGGACCTCGAGTGAGGCGGGACAGGCTGGTGATGGAGTGTGAGGTTGGGGGCAGTAGAGGGCCTGTTGCTGCCTTTTCATAATTCAAAAAAATATATACAAGACAAGACAAAGCACCTGGTCATGAGTTCTAGCCCTGGGTTCTGTTCGGGCGAGTGTTGTTATTATTAACTTTATTTCTTTTTTTGTCACTTGGGCCTAAATGGGGAGAAAACCGTAAACGCCTGGGTTTGCAAGCCTCTTGAAAGTTTTCGTGTGTTTTTTCCTTTCACTAAATGATGAGAAAACTCCACACACCTGCCCCCCACATCTTTTTTTCTTTCGTTGTCACTTGAGCCTAAATGAGGAGAGACTTTTTTCTTTCGTTGTCACTTGAGCCTAAATGACACGAAAACACACGAAAACGGTCAAGAGGCTTGCAAACCCAGGCGTTTACGGTTTTCTCCCCATTTAGGCCCAAGTGACAAAAAAAGAAATAAAGTTAATAATAACAACACTCGCCCGAACAGAACCCAGGGCTAGAACTCATGACCAGGTGCTTTGTCTTGTTCAGCACGGGAAGCGAACCCACGACCCTTGCATTGCAAGGTGGCAACGCTAACCACTGTGCTATACGAGGAACTGAGCAAAAGAAAGTGAAAGCATGGCCACGTGCTGTCCTGGCCCTAGGCCTTAAAGGCATTCGCCCTTGTGGTCAGTTACGATGCCTTTTTACAAAATGATTCCAGGTTCGAGCCACAGCGGTATTCGGTAGGCTTGCCTTTTATGACAGGCGTTTTGTTGTCTCTCCTCATTTAGGCTCAAGTGACAACGAAAGAAAAAAAGATGTGGGGGGCAGGTGTGTGGAGTTTTCTCATCATTTAGTGAAAGGAAAAAACACACGAAAACGGTCAAGAGGCTTCACGGCCGAACCAGATACACGGCGGAAAACCCAGGCGTTTACGGTTTTCTCCCCATTTAGGCCCAAGTGACAAAAAAAGAAATAAAGTTAATAATAACAACAACAACACTCGCCTGCACAGATCCCAGGGCTAGAACTCATGACCAGGTGCTTGGAAGACAGCACAGCTGAGGTAGCGCCACGAGTGAGCTCACTAGGTGTCCTCTGCCAGACAGGTGTGTGGGGTTTTCTCACCATTTAGGCATGGTCGGTTTTCTCACCATTTAGGCCCAAGTGGCCCCAAAAAGAAGTTCGAAATAACAAACTTCAAAAAGGACAAGGGCTAGAACTCCCAACCACGTAGTCGGGAGACGACACAGCTGAGGCAGCGCCACAGGAGAACTCGGCAGGCTTGTGTTTTCCCACAGGTGTTTTGTGCTTTCCCACATGTCAAAAGTAGGGGTGGGTTCTGTCACCAAATGCTTGGATAGCCCAGTGGTTAGTGTTCCCGCCTTGGAACGCTCAGGTCATGGGTTCGATTCCCCTGATGGCACTGAGGCAAAAGCTGTGCAGATCGATGACTGAGTCAAAGGACCTAAGGAGTTCAGCAGTGGAGGACCTGTGGAAATCGTTGACGGAGAAGCTGAAGAGTTCGGCAGCGGAGGACCTGTGGAAATGGATGACTGAGTCAAAGCACCTGTGGACGTCAGCGACTGAGTTGATGGAGGACCGGAAGAGTACGGCAGCGGAGGACCTGTGGAAGTCGGTGACGGAGAAGCTGAAGAGTTCGACAGCGGAGGAGCTGTGGAAATGGATGACTGAGTCAAAGCACCTGTGGACGTCGGCGACTGAGTTGATAGAGGACTGGAAGAGTACGGCAGCGGAGGATCTGGGGAAATCGGTGACTGAGTCAAAGGACCTGGGGAGAGCGGTGACAGAGTTGGCAGAGGACCTCGAGTGAGGCGGGACAGGCTGGTGATGGAGTGTGAGGTTGGGGGCAGTAGAGGGCCTGTTGCTGCCTTTTCATAATTCAAAAAAATATATATATTTTTTTTTTTTTACTAACAGCCATCACTGCCAGCTGCAACACATCTGCCTAACTTCTGCTCAGCTGCCCATGCTCCGCAGGTCTCCTCTTTGTAGGGAGCTGTGGCAACCTCTCCTTCTTACCTTCTGTGGCATGCTCAGGCTGGCAGATGCCCACAGCACTCCACATTTCCTCTCACCTGGTGGCTGCTCCAACCTCAACACTCCAACCTCTCCTTCTTACCTTCTGTGGCATGTTCAGTGTGGGCAGATGCCATACTTTCACTCACCCGGTAGCTGCTCCTGTTGCTTCGTCTTACCTTTCTGCTTTGTCTTGTTAACTTCCACGACGACATCCACATCCGAGCAGGTAAGCTTTCAGTGCCTCAACGTCCAGCACGGGAAGCGAACCCACGACCCTTGCATTGCAAGGTGGCGACTCTAACCACTGTGCTATACGAGGAACTGAACAAAAGAAAGTGAAAGCATGGCCACGTGCTGTCCTGGCCCTAGGCCTTCAAGGCATTCGCCCTTGTGGTCAGTTACGATGCCTTTTTACAAAATGATTCCAGGTTCGAGCCACAGCGGTATTCGGTAGGCTTGCCTTTTATGACAGGCGTTTTGTTGTCTCTCCTCATTTAGGCTCAAGTGACAACGAAAGAAAAAAAGATGTGGGGGGCAGGTGTGTGGAGTTTTCTCATCATTTAGTGAAAGGAAAAAACACACGAAAACGGTCAAGAGGCTTGCAAACCCAGGCGTTTA